>NC_086317.1:442812933-443015433 GCF_036172605.1 Pelobates fuscus
CCACGACAGGGCAATGAGTGAATGAGAGAACCACCGTTAAGTATCCTGGCTAGGGAGAGAGGACACGCCTCCGGCGAGTCCTGATTCGTCTCCCGAGATTTGAGTGGCAGGATGTTTCGGGTTGGCGTCATGACGTCTACCTCCGGTCCTCCTGTTATAAAAGGAAGTGACTCCCTCGCGGCCGGCGTTAGCAAGACCGAGTGAACCGCGGGAGACCGAGGAGACATGGCGTCCGGACGGATAAACTTCTAAGTCTCTACCTCTCTCAAAGGTAGAGACTCCAGGTACCCTGACAGTACCCCCCCCCTCAGATACGCCCACCGGGCGGAAGGAGCCGGGGCGAGATGGAAAGCGGGAGTGAAATGCCCTGCGAAGACGAGGAGCATGAACATCCTCTTGTGGTACCCAACTCCTCTCCTCAGGACCATATCCCTTCCAGTCAACTAAATATTGTACTCGTCCCCGGGAGACACGAGAATCAATAATGGAGTTAACCTCATATTCCTCCTGACCCTCCACCTGAACAGGGCGCGGAGGGGCGATTGTGGAGGAGAATCTGTTACAGATTAGAGGTTTCAACAATGACACGTGAAAGGAGTTCGGGATGCGTAAAGTAGCTGGAAGAGCTAGACGATATGCCACTGGGTTAATTCGAGTCAAGATCCTGTAGGGACCAATATAACGAGGAGCGAATTTCATGGAAGGAACTTTAAGACGAATATTCCTAGTGCTCAACCACACTCTATCGCCCGGAACAAAATTCGGAGCCGCCCTTCTACGTTTGTCAGCATGTTTCTTTACCAGTACAGAATTGTGTAGAAGAATCTGTCGAGTCTGATCCCACAACTTCCTCAAATTGGCCACATGGACATCAACCGACGGCACTCCTTGGGAAGGAGAAACCGGGGGAAGAATGGATGGATGAAAGCCATAGTTCATGAAGAAGGGACTTGAATGCGTGGAGTCACAAACGAGATTGTTGTGCGCAAACTCTGCCCAAGGAATCAAACCGACCCAATCGTCCTGGTGTTCGGAAACAAAACAACGTAAGTATTGCTCAATCTTCTGGTTAGTTCGTTCAGCAGCTCCGTTAGACTGAGGATGATAGGCGGACGAAAAATTCAATTTGATGCCTAATTGAGAACAGAACGACCTCCAAAAACGTGAAACAAATTGGGAGCCTCTATCAGAAGTGATCTCCGAAGGAATCCCATGCAAACGAAAAATCTCTTTAGCAAAGACCTCCGCCAATTCAGGAGAAGTCGGGAGTTTAGGCAAAGGTACGAAATGTGCCATCTTGGTAAACCTATCGACTACGGTGAGGATAACAGTGTGCTTTTTAGAAACCGGCAGATCCACAATAAAGTCCATTGCCACACAGGACCAAGGTTTGTCAGGAATTTCCAGCGGTTGTAGAAGACCACAAGGAAGCGTATGCGGTAGTTTGGTTTTAGTACAGACCACACAAACCCCGATAAAATCCTTAATATCCTTCCGTAACGACGGCCACCAGAAATCCTTGGAGATCAAAGAATACGTCTTGCGAACACCCGGATGACCAGCCACCTTACTCTCGTGAAGACACTGTAAGAGCTCCAATTGAAGTTCAGGGGGAACGAAAAGTCTGGAAGCCGGAGTCAGTCTAGGTGCCAGATGCTGCAAGTTCCTTATCTGATCAAGTAGCGGGGAATGAACTTTGAGAGTAGTGTTAGCGATAATGTTACACTTGGGTACTATAGAGGACAAAACCGGCTCAGATACGGCAGCAGGTTCATATTGGCGAGATAAGGCGTCGGCTTTAGAATTCTTAGAACCTGGCCTATATGTGAGTACGTAGTTGAAGTGAGTGAGAAATATGGACCAACGAACCTGTCTAGATGATAGTCGTTTAGCCTCCCCAATATAGGATAAGTTTTTATGATCTGTCAAAATAGTAACAGGATGCAAAGTACCCTCCAATAAATGTCTCCACTCCTTCAAGGCCATTATAACCGCTAGTAGTTCCCTGTCACCAATGTCATATCTGCTTTCAGTACCGGACAATTTTTTGGAAAAGTATCCACAAGGATGTAATGGTTTATCTACACCCAACCTTTGGGACAGAACAGCACCTATACCTGTCTCAGAAGCGTCAACTTCGAGTAGGAAAGGTAGAGTAGTATCAGGGTGAACTAAAATTGGTGCGGAAGCAAACAGCTCTTTGAGTGTCTTAAAAGCCCGAAGAGCTTCAGTAGACCAATTCTTAGTCTCAGCCCCTTGTTTGGTCATGTTGGTGATGGGAGCAATGATAGAGGAGTATCCCTTAATGAAACGTCTGTAGTAATTAGAGAAACCAATGAATCTCTGGATAGCCTTGAGACCCTGAGGTAAAGGCCACTCTAATATGGATTGGAGCTTCTCCGGATCCATTTCAAACCCTTCCCCAGAAATCACATAACCAAGAAACGTAGTTTGGGATTGGTCAAAGCTGCATTTCTCTAGTTTGCAGTACAAGCCATGCTGAAGAAGTTTGTGTAAAACCCTCCTGACTTGTCTGTGGTGAGTCTCAATATCCCTGGAATGTATAAGAATATCATCAAGGTATACAATTACACAGTCATCTTGAAACTCCCTAAGAACCTCATTAATAAGGTCCTGAAATACTGCCGGAGCATTGCAGAGACCAAAAGGCATTACAGTATACTCATAGTGCCCATATCGAGTATTGAATGCAGTTTTCCACTCGTCACCGTCGTGGATTCTCACCAAATTATAAGCACCTCTAAGGTCTAACTTAGTGAAAATTTTAGAATTTTTTAATCGATCAAAAAGCTCGGTGATCAAGGGAATCGGATAAACATTTCTGATGGTTATCTTGTTAAGGCCTCGGTAGTCAATGCAAGGTCTCAAAGAACCATCCTTCTTTTTAACAAAAAAGAATCCAGCCCCAGCAGGAGAGGAGGATCTTCTAATGAACCCCTTGTCTAGGTTTTCACGAATATACTCTTCTAGAACTAAGTTTTCATTCGTGGACAAAGGGTATACATGACCCCTGGGGGGCATGGTACCAGAAAGTAAATTAATTTTGCAATCAAAAGGCCTATGTGGCGGTAAGGTATCAGCCTTTCTTTTGTCAAATACTGCCTTTAAATCTTGATACAAGGACGGTATCTGTACTTTGGTAGAGTCAGTAGCGTTATTAAGTGAGTTGACACTACAAAGAGGTGACACTTTCTTTAAACAATTCACTTGACAATTCTGGCCCCATGAAACTATTTCCCCTGATTTCCAATCTATAACGGGGTTATGTCTCTTAAGCCAGGAGTATCCCAGGACTATGGGAACAGAAGGAGATGAAATGAGTAGTAGGGATATTTCCTCCTTGTGTAGAATACCAGTAGTTAAGTAAAGAGGTGTGGTCTCCCGGAAAATCACAGGCTCAACTAAAGGTCTACCATCAATGGCTTCAACCGCCAAGGGTGTCTTCCTTAACTGGGATGGGATAGTGTGTTTGATGAGAAACTTTTGGTCGATAAAATTCTCAGCAGCGCCGGAGTCAATCAATGCCATAGTTTCTAAAGTTCCCTTCTCCCAAGTTAAAGAGACCGGTAATAGGAGTCTATGTTCTTGGTAGTTATGAGTAGAGGACAAAATCGAAACACCCAAGGTCTGTCCTCTAGAGAAACTTAGGTGCGAGCGTTTCCCGGACGGCTGGGACAGCTCAAACGTACATGACCTCTGGACCCACAATACAAACACAGTCCCTCTCTTCTCCTGTACTGTCTCTCCTCCTCTGAGAGACGAGTAAGGCCTAACTGCATAGGTTCTGAAACCTGTGGATCTTTGGTTTCAGAAATTTGAAACGAAGGTACTAATCTAGGGGAAGATTTAGCGGTTCTATCTCGAGTATTCTGTCTCTCCCTTAGACGTTCGTCAATACGAGAGATAAAGGAAATTAAATCCTCCAGGTTCTCGGGAAGCTCTCTTGTCGCTATCTCATCAAGTATTACATCAGATAAACCATTTAAGAATACGTCTATATAGGCTTGTTCATTCCATTTTACCTCTGCCGCCAAAGACCTGAACTCTAGTGCATAATCCACAAGTGTTTGGTTGTCTTGTCTATGGCGCAACAGTAATCTGGCTGCATTGGCCTTCCTGCCAGGAGGGTCAAAAGTTCTTTTAAAAGCAGCTACAAAGGAATTATAGTTATAGACTAATGGATTATCATTCTCCCACAACGGATTAGCCCATCTCAGAGCCTTCTCAATGAGTAAGGTAATAATAAATCCCACCTTTGCCCTATCAGTAGGGTATGACCGAGGCTGTAGCTCGAAATGAATACTGATCTGGTTCAAAAAGCCACGACACCTCTCAGGGGTACCAGCATAACGTACAGGTGGGGTAATTCGGGAAGAAGCACCTACAGTAGCTACCTCTAACCCCGAACCCACAGAAGAAGCAGAAGTATTACGCCTCTCCTCAGGTGGATTAATAGGGCGAGACAGCAGCGCCTGTAGTGCTAGAGCCATCTGATCCATCCTATGATCCATGGCGTCAAACCTAGGATCAGGAGAACCAAGCTGACAATTTGTACCTGCAGGATCCATGGCCCTGTCGTAATGTCAGGATCGGGTCAGGGATCCAACACGCAAAGTACAAAGAGTAGCAGATACGTATACCGGTCCTTAGAATGGCCGGACTAACGTATAACTACAATAGAATGGTCAGAGACAAGCCGAGGTCGAGGATAACAGAGGACAGGTAAGCGAGAGACAAGCCGGGTCAAGGATAACAGAAAGGCAGGAGAGTAAACAACAAAGCCGGGTCAGAACCAAAAGACAAGTGAATCATAAAGCACTGTGTGACTAGGCGGACTAGAACCACGACAGGGCAATGAGTGAATGAGAGAACCACCGTTAAGTATCCTGGCTAGGGAGAGAGGACACGCCTCCGGCGAGTCCTGATTCGTCTCCCGAGATTTGAGTGGCAGGATGTTTCGGGTTGGCGTCATGACGTCTACCTCCGGTCCTCCTGTTATAAAAGGAAGTGACTCCCTCGCGGCCGGCGTTAGCAAGACCGAGTGAACCGCGGGAGACCGAGGAGACATGGCGTCCGGACGGATAAACTTCTAAGTCTCTACCTCTCTCAAAGGTAGAGACTCCAGGTACCCTGACATCAATGGCCATCTTCTCCAAAGAGCTTCAGTCATGGAACCGTAACTTATTTAGCCATTTATCCACCATATATGTGCTGGCCATATTTATTACCAGTGGAGTGTCCCTTTAACCAGCTGATGGATTACAGTTTCAGTTTATCTGGTTTCTAGCAGATATTCATCTTTATCTGCCCTTTATTGTTAATTACAGTTTAAATCTTTTTAATTGGCCTTGTGTACCTTATGTGAGAGGAGTCATCTAGTTTCATTAACGACTTGAAGTTGATCAAATTAATCAAATTGTGGCAACGTACTGCTTGCAGCACAAGAAGAGTGGCAATTAGCCTACAAATATCTTCCCTTCCTCTGGTTCCTAAAAAAAAAAATCAAAACATTATTGTTATTATTTCCATTAATTTATACCCCAGTTAACGGTATGGCTGAATGACAAAAATAAACATTTACCTTCAACACTTTACACTGTACTTGATTTGATTAATACATTATATTTATTTTTACAGCGTGCTTTACAGATTAAGTAAAATAACTAAATTGGTGGGTTTACAGAGAGAGCGACACTGATATAAAAAGGAGTAGAGAACTTCGACTAAGTTTATTTGAGATTTTGCACTCTATTAGATGGTTATTCACTAAATTGTGAATTGTCAGGTGCTGACATAACAAAAATAACAAACAAAAACAAAACCCTGCAATCAAGTAGTCACACACACTACTGAAAAGGTGCTCACAGGTTAGGACAGTTAGGCATTACTCTGGCTACAACAAAGATAACAGGGCAATGAAAACGGGAAACACAATAGATGTGGTTTTCATCACACTATTTTCCAAAAAAACAAACAAAAAAAACCAACAACATACAGGAATTCCTTTGCGCGACAAGCCCTCTGATAGAGGAGGATTTTGCTGTTAATCATAGATAAATAATGGTTACCTCTTTAACCCCTTAAGGACCAAGCTTCTGGAATAAAAGGGAATCATGACATGTCACACATGTCATGTGTCCTTAAGGGGTTAAGAACCACCAAATTGACACAGAGACAATAAAATGATTATCTGTGATTCAGCCAAGCTGAGAAGGCTGTATAAATTTGATGTGGCCAGATCTTCCTATACAGTTTTAAGGCCTCTATTTGCTAAGATAACTAGATACATTTACTCATTATGCTATATTCTGCATAGGAGGTGTGCTTAGGGTGGAGTGGAATCCCACATTTTTGAACAAAAATAGAGGAACTGCACCCAGAGACGTCTAGCACCACTACCTCTAAAATGTTCTGTAGTGCTTATGGTATTCAATGTGTTAATTCTAAGTTCTGCCATAACAAAGTATAAATGGTGATCAAGCAAAGAGAAGGAATACATCACTGGATACACTTACCCAAAGAAGAGATGCCTTTTTTAATTAGGAAAACATCAACCATGTAAGGTACGTTAATATATAGTATGTTTCCGAGATCAGGACTCAGCATCCAGTATCCTTCCTAAAGATAAATGAAATATAAGTAAATTTAGCTTTTATTACCTTTCATTTCTATTCATTTCTATCTGCTGCTTAACATGTTAAGTCTTTAAATGTATTTCCTAGGATGATAATTATAGTATTATTTATAGTTATCGAGGGATTCATGTACACATGAAGTGTTCTTACAAGTCTTCTAAAAGGCAATATCTCTGAAAGATGATCATAAGATGCAATGTATGGTCAAGGTCAAGGGAAGTCAATGAAACAGTTTGAAACATTGAAAGCCATAAAAAGCATTGCAATCTAATGCAGAATTCCCAGAGTTACGTTTCTCAAGCTATTTATCCGTACTGAGCAACAAAACATCTTAAGATCACAATAGCAGAGAGTACTGATTCCTTTAATGAAATCAATGAAAGCAGTCAGTATCTCTAAATTCTATGTTCCAACACAGTTAGCTCACCGTACAATCCCCAATATACCTCTCGTAAAGTTTTGGTAAAATTTGCCATTTGATTTCTAGCATTTTGTTTGGTGCAGGAAGAGACACCATCTGCTCATAATTTGTAGAGGTCTACTGACTAACGACCTAACGTAAGACCAGATGAGAAATAGAAACGTGAAATATTTTGTTACCTCGGTTTGGAGATCAGAGAGTGGCAACCATGATGGCGGACTCATTTTTCTACATCTAAAATTTAAAGATTTTTCCTGAAAAAACAAACAAACAAAAAAAACACACATTATAACACAAAATCAAATACCGGTCTTCTATTTTAGATATAAACAAAAACAGCATTATATATAAACAATGCCTATCTATTTCATGTCCGTAATTATTACCTTCCTTATCAAATTCGCGACCCTTATATGTTCGTTATATGGTTACACAGCCACAGAGCATCCCAATCAAGTTATACAAGATAACAGACTTGTGCGCTAATCCCCTTCAGCTGCACTGAACAAATCAAACGCCAGGCTATAGAACCAATTAACATAAAAGGGTTCATGGATTTGATTCCCAGTTGGGTTAGCCAAGGCCTTCATAGTTCTTAGATTGATAAAATATGTAAACGAAAGTTTGCAAGAACATTTTGCTTTTCAAGAGATTGCCAATTTCAGCTTTTACACATTAATATTTTCCAGATTAGTTTGCTGGACCTATGTTGCCTATGAGACCGTGTTGCAGTCTAGGATTGAAAATTACCCCAATCATGGCATACCATTTGCAAAAACAGACAACCCAGGGTATTCAAAATGGGGTGCGTACAGTCTTTTTTTAGCAGCCACTTAGTCACAAACCCTATTGTTTATATTTGTTTTTTGCATTTTTCTCATAATAAATGCCCCTTTACTGATTATAGTATTGTCATTATATGTTTTACTGCTCTAAAACACTCATAATTGTATTTAGAGATGTCTCAACAGTACCCCCTTGTATGGGCATTTGGAAAGTCACAGGGTCACATTTAGGGCTTGCCCATTTCAGTTTGCCAGATTGGTTTGCTGGGCCTTTGAGACCATATGACAACCCAGGAATGAGAATTACCCCCATCATGGCATACCAGTTGCAAAACTAGAAAACCCAGTGTATTCAAAAAGGGTATGTCCAGTCTTCATGGTGCTTTGGAAAGTTACACTGTCAACTATAGGGCTTGCAAATTAAACATAGAAAATCTCTCTCTCTCATTTTTTTTAAATATATACATATAAACATATTAAAATTCTAAGTTTCTAGGGAACTTTAGGTGACTTTGTGAAAACAATGTGTAATTAAATTGTAATTTAGAACAATGTACTTTATTTAACCCCTTAAGGACACATGACATGTGTGACACGTCATGATTCCCTTTTATTCCAGAAGTTTGGTCCTTAAGGGGTTAAACACATTTATGTTAGTCTAAAGAATACAAAATCAATCTATTTGCAGACGATGTCCTGCTGACACTGACCCAACCTCAAATTTCACTTCCAAACCTCATGGACACCATTAAAGAATATGGCCTCAACTCGTACTATAAAATAAACATCACCAAATCCCAAGCCATGGGCATACGAATCCACCAGAGCCACCTAGATCACCTCAGTAAAATCTTCTCGTTCGATTGGAGGACACATCATATTACATTCCTCAGAGTCCTCATACCCCCCCCACCTGCCCTGCCTGTTCAAATTAAACTTTGCCAAACTAATCAGGACATTCACAAACACACTACAATCATAGGAAGGAAAGTTTCTTTCAAGGCTGGGCAGAATGGCGGCAATTAAAATTACGTTACTCCCCAAACTCCAATACCTCCTACGAACGATCCCCATCCGCCTGCCTGGACAATACCTAACTACTATCCAAAAGATGCTTGTTAAGTTTATATGGGCAAATCGTAAGATACGGGTAGCCACCAGACTCCTACAAAAGCCGATCAAAGACGGTGGGCTGGGGCTGCCCAACGTCAAAAACTATCACAGAGCCACACTGCTGGCGGCCATAGGGGCGGCCAGCTCGGTGGAAGATCCCCCCCAATGGGTGCACATAGAAGCACACTGGGCATGCAAACAAGGGCTGCACCACCTCCTACAGATGCCATGCACGATACGCCCAAAATATGCAGACATGCTAACACCCACGGCGGGGATGCTCAAGACATGGGAGATGGTTAGGACCTCACTGGGAGCAGTCGAGACGTCCCTGGGAAACATGACTATGGCAAATGTCTCAGTGAGTATCCCGACCTTCGACCACACCCCCCATGGGTAGCAGGAGGATGCACACACCTTAAACAGGTATGCGAGGGTGAAAAAATATTGCCATTCCCTGAGCTACAAGCCAGACACTCCTTATCAACTAGACACATATTCCCATACCTCCAACTAAAATCCTTCGTATCCACACATCTGAGGGCCACCAACCCAGACACACCACACATCAGTACCCTGGAACAACTATGCCTGTCTGACAAAATACCCCAAAAAACATATCTCAACTATACACCCTATTAACGACCATAGATACAGAAGAGCAGGATGACTTCAAAATAGCCTGGCAGACAGACATAGGGGGCACCATCACAGAACACGACTGGAAACAAGCCTTTCAGGCACACAAAGGACATACCACCTGTGCCGCACACTTAGAGACCATGAGGAAAATCGTATACAGATGGTACCGGACAAGCTAGCGAGAATGTACCCAGGAGCCCGGGGGGAATGCTGGAGGGGCTGTGGAAATAGAGGGACGATGTACCATATATGGTGGACGTGTCCAATCCTGACCCCTTACTGGTCGATGGTAGAGGAGATAGTGGCAGACATGATAGGCCAACCATGCCACTTAACACCAGAACAAGGCATCCTGTTCATGCACCTCACCCTCTGGCACAAACCAGAGAGACAACTGATATTTCTCATACTTATAGCTGCAGTAACGCTGTTAGCCAGAAATTGGAAGCAATCACAGGCGCCACTCAAACAGGAGCTATTAACTCAAATCACGCTGAACTGGGAATACGAAAGCATGGCAAACAAACACATAAAGACAAACCACATGGTCGAAGTAGCAAAAACCAAGTGGGAAGATTATACAAAGAGACAGGCGGAACCCTCCGAAAGCCCACCTCAGACACACACGGGTACGTAGAAAGTACAATAGGCTCCACACCTAGGCAACTAGGTAAGATCAAATGCAGAGATATGACCAACGCAACACCTCCAATGTAAGCAGGGCCACACGAAACAAGCATATAAAGCAATGTCCATCTACGACAAGAAGTAGAGAGCAAGCAGAGCAGATCAGAACACAAGCTACCACAACGGTCCCAGTTGAACCCACCCCCCCTCCACACCCTCCTACGGCTTTCTCCGAAGCCATGATCCTTCTAAAGGTTATTGGAAAGAATGTATCCAAATTGTACAAAACATTGGGTAAACAAATGTACAAAAAGCAACAACACCGGAGGGGGCATGGCTTGACCGTCGATGGGAATAGACGTGCCTTGCTAGAGCTCCTCAGCCCTACAGCCCAAAAGCAGCAAAAAGCGACATTTTCTTTGGCTATTCCCCCCTTGGGGTACTCAATATGGATAAGAAAGCCCCAAAGAAGCAATTGAGACGGGCTACCGAGTCAGGGAGCACCGTTCTCGACCTCTTAACGACCCACAGGCCATGCAGGGCCGGGACCCAAGATGGCGACGAGGCCTCTCCACAGGGCTCGCCTTGTGCAGCACCGGGGACACCCCCTGCAGACCAGGACCTCGTACTGGCGAAACTCGCAGAGGTTAAGACTTACCTGGCGGGGGAGATCGCCAGATCGACTGCAGTCCTCCAGGCCGACATTGGGGCTCTGGGAGAGCGCACGTCGCGCTTAGAGGAACGCATGGACTCCTCAGCTCGGGCCTATAATGACCTGGCCGACAGAGTTAACCACGTAACCAGACATATGGTAGACTCTGAACTGGCCTTGGAGGATATGGAGAACCGCTCTAGGAGGAACAACCTCCGGATACGTGGCATGCCGGAGGAGAGAGGAGAGGATCTGCAGGGGCTCCTGGTAGATATTCTCAAGCCACTTCTGCCTACAATACCGGCGGAACACTGGGTCCTGGAACGGGCGCACAGAGCGTTGAGGAAACAGAGGCCCGACCCTAACACCCCGAGAGATATCATAGTCAGATTTCTCTACTTTACTACTAAAGAGGCGGTCATCAAGAGGAGCCGAGACGGTCCCATTAGGTACCGGAGCTCCGTCTTGTCCATATATCAGGACTTATCGCCCTCCACGCTACAGAGAAGACGAGACTGGAGGCCTATCACAGGGGCACTACGCGGAGCAGGCCTCAAATATGCATTTAAGCTGAACGTCTTCCACGGAGAAAGAGTACATACCCTTCTGCCTGGAGGCGACCCTCTTCGATTCTTCCGGGAGCTGGACGTGCGCCCTCCGCCGGATCTCCCGACGATGTCTCCTTACCCGGAGGATCCTCGACTGGCAGGTAGCAGGTGCCGCTGTCCAACGCTGAGGTCCCCTGGTATTGTAAGTTACTGCCTCGACCTACTTGTCTGGGACTCCGGGCTGGGGGTGAGACTTTATTGCTTTGGTGGGTTTGGGTGGGGGGGAGGGGAGAGGGTACCTCTTTGCCATGGGGAGCGAGATGGGTCGCCCTGAAGTGCCACGGTCCTCTATTGGGGTGTTTTTTTTTTCTCTGCTTCCAGATTTGCAGGACATGGGCCATCACCCCCTTTTTTCCCATACCCGGGCCGCGTACAGGGCCCTGACTCCTTGCCGTAATTTTGCTTTGTTTTTTTGCCCCCCCCCTCCATGGAAGCCTATTCACCACATCAGCTCCCCCGCGCCACCATGCGCCACCCGTAGCACTTGGGAGGGTTTTTTCTGGGATGGGGGTGCCGAGGAAGCTGACATTTTTACGGGACCTCTCAACCATGAGCATAATGCAGGTGGAAGACGTGGTCACCGGAGAGACTATTTCCAACTGTGAACTGGGGGATATATATATGTGTAAATAGTTATGTCGTATTCAGGCTTGCGGGGTACTCCGATGGAAATATGTATAGCTGAGACTTTCCTATAGTGGTCGGGCTACCGATATTTACGTATACACTTATGCTCCGTTTTTAACACCCTCAGCGTGTGATACGATCTGTTAATGTGTGGGGAGAGGGCTTTTTTTGGATTCCTTTTCCCTTATTTTTCTTTTTTCATTACGATAGAAATCGTACGGGACTCGTAGTCTCAGTGCTATTGCAGTATCCCTAATGCCCTTAGCATTCGCCCCTTATGGGCGCCATCAATGTGAGCCTTAAAGGTAACTCCCACAACACACGGGTCCCCCCCACCTGACTGGGCCGGGTACGTAGGGATTTAGCCATGAGGGATAGCTCCCATTTCGAGAGCTAACTCCTCCTAAGATCAGCCTCCGTGACTCCTCCTAAGATCAGCCTCCGTGGTCTCATAGCATAGGGGTTTTTATATGCAGGGCCCAAATTTGGGGTATGCCCGCTCCTCCTTTTTCCACTGGGAGTGCGCATGCCTTATAGGGGGAAATATGTTTTCAACCTGGGGAGAACTTCGACCTTTTCTTTTTGCCCGTATACTACACCATCAGGGCCTTCACATTGTACAGTACCCTACTCATAGGAGCATTTATATGAACAGCTGGTCAGTAGAGAGGAGGGGCTGACCTTGGATACGTGTAGCAAGTAGCAACAAGGGGTAATGTGCTACTCCTCTCCGAACAGTATTATTTGATTGAAATGTCTTACAGTTTTTGGTTTTTATCTAATGTTTGCGGGCGGGCGGGGAGGGGGGGGGACCCGGTGATGTAGATTAATTTAGAAATAAACAAATATGTTTAAATGTCTATCTGTTCCTGTCCAAATCTGAGATGATTAAATTGCGTATACGCAGAAGTAAGCTCACACTGACACATGGAGTTCAGGTTAAAAGCACTTCAGAAAATTTAATGCCATCTGGTTGGAAAACAGTTATGCAGACCTTTTTAAAGGCAAAATGACATCATCATTGAATATCAGATAATAACAAATAAACATAATTAATTGGATTAAATGTTATGTGACTATATCAGTGTCCACCCATCAATATTATTAATTGGCTCAGGGATTTGAGTGACTAGCTAGGTGTCCTCCCACCGGGAGGTGGTAGGTTTACTCGGTGGAAAGGGGGGCTTGAGCGTCATTTTACACAGTCAGTGATGTCAGTCTCATGATCAGGTGAAAGGTTCTTTTATGAATAGAACATTTCATTAGTACAGTGTTCTCATGGCCTTGGCTCTGGCCTTGGTTATACTTTGTTGCATGTTACAGGAGATTCAATAATTCCGGAGTCAGCTATGTCTTTATAGAAAATACAGTCTCTGTTCATTGTATTAAATGTTGCTGGGAAATTCTGTCATGTAATGTAGTTTAAGATGGAGAATCTGTCAGGTAATGAGGACAAAATGGAGGGTTTGTTACAGTGTGAGGTTAAAATGGAGTTAGTACAATAATTCAGTACAAGTTCAATAAAGATTTTTAATAATTCTACATCACCGGGATACTAGGGGGGTAGGGAGAGGTCACCAGTTAGTAAAGGCTAGCGCTCTGGGCCTGGGATGAACCTTAGAAACCTCTCTTTTAACGCACTTTAGAAGTAAAAAGTTAAAAAAAAAAAAAACAGGAAAAACACAAAAACAAAACTTTTTTGCATATAGCAAACAATTTGAAAGGGGTTCCGTTAGGTTACTAACCCACACTGTGGGTCCCAATGTTCAATGTTCAAGTTATCACTGTCGCTGAGGGGCCTGCTGCCCCTGGTGCTGCCGCATAACCATTAGGATCTAGTACTGAGAAATATGGTCCATGAGATAATTGATTGGGCGTACAGGTGTTGGAGCCTAGGTCCCACTGAACCTTCCGACGTTGATCGTGGCTGGGAAGTGGGCTCATGGTCCCCACCCTATTCTGGCAGGCGGTAAGTCCAGAATCCTATGGCAAAGGACTATGTCCGGATGCCACTTCTTACTTTCTTTCATTCCCACTCTACTTTTTCTCCTTCTTTTTCTCTACAATTTTCTTTCTACCTACCTTGTTCAGAGGGGACGGGGAGGATGGGACGGGGATCCCGTTGAACCTCCGGGGATGCGGATGATGGGGTACCGGACGCATCCACCATATACTATACCTGTTTCCGCTTACGTTGTCACACATAGCTACTGCCTCTCACGATGGAGATTAAGATAATATCACTGAATGCTAAGGGCCTTAACGCCCCTAAGAAACGTCGCCTCATGTTTAAGGAACTGAAGAGAATGAACGCGGACATAGCTTTCATACAAGAGACCCATCTTCCCCAGCAAGCACGCTTTCCATTAAGAGATCAAACGTACGGCGGCACATATGAGTCTAGAGCTCATCGTAAATGTAATGGGGTAGCTACCCTGATCAGGCTCAGCTGCCCTTTTCAAGTGACATCTCATGAAGCGGATTCAGAAGGCCGCTATGTCATAGTCTCAGGCACCCTTCATTCCCACTCCGTGCATTTCATAAATATATACGCTCCGAATAGGCCTGACGCTGACTTCTGGACACTATTGAGAGACACAATACTGGGGTTACCGCATGGCATGGTATTCATGGGGGGAGATTTCAACGCTACCCCATGTCCAGCTGCTGACAGGAGCTCAAGAGACGGAGGTCCACGTTCACATGGCCGTGGCGGTCAGGACCGTCTCCTTAAACAATTCATGGATGGTACCGGCCTAATTGATATATGGCGGGCCCATCACCCGGATACTCTTTCTATTCCGCTCCTCACGGAACCTATTCCCGGATAGATCTCTTCCTGACTAACGGGACTGGAATGGCACGCGTAGTCAAGTCAGAGGTGGGAGATATCTCGTGGTCTGACCACGCCGATGTGTCTATAAGCTTAGGGAACCTATGTATAGCCTCACCGTGGACGTGGAAACTGAATGCGTCCCTCCTACGGGACTCCCTAATCGCAGAGCAGATACGGGAGGAGATAACGACGTATTTTGCCATGAACGATACTCCGGACGTGAGCCCCAGTACGGTGTGGGCAGCTCATAAGGCGGTGATAAGAGGAATACTAATCAAACTGGCCACGAGGAGGAAAAAGATGAAACACCAACGCTTGGAGGCCCTCCTGAGCCAATTGCGTACACTGGAACAGAAACATCAATCTGCGCCTGATGGAGACTCACTTGCACAGCTTAATTCGGTGAGAAGGTCTATTCGAACGCTACTGCTCGACGATACAGCTAAATCTATGACATGGACCAGACGCACATATTTTGAAAACGCGAACAAAATGGACACATTCCTGGGCAGAACATTAAGGCCTAGGAACCGTAGGCCGCATATCACGCCCTGATGGCTTGACAACGTCCAAACCCAGTGAGATAGCACAAGTTTTCGAAGATTTTTATAAGCGACTCTACAACCACACACCAGAGACTGCACTGTCCGAGCTAGAGGAAGAACGAAACATTCTCGCCTATCTCAACGGATTGGGGATGGCCAAACTGACTAGGGAGGCAGCATCTAGCCTGGCCACGGAAGTTACGGAGGAAGAGGTAGACAAAGCCATTTCTAGTCTGAAAGGCAATAAGGCACCGGGTCCTGATGGCTTTGATGGAGCCTACTACAAGGCCTTTGGGAGGAACTGACCCCACATATGGTACGTCTCTTCGCGGACTTGCGAGAGGGGGGACAATTACAATCTGATATGACCTTGGCTACCATAATCTTACTGCCCAAACCGAACAAGGACCCCCTGTATCCTGAAAATTTTAGACCCATATATCTGATCAACCATGATCTGAAAATATTAGCTAGGATACAAGCAGATAGGTTAAACCCACTTCTGACCTCGATTATCCACGCAGACCAGGCAGGCTTTATACGGGGCAGGCAGCTGTTCGAAAACACCAGGAGGAACATCGACTTAATATGGAAACAGACAGCTGTAGCTGCCCCAACGCTCGTGGTGTCTATTGACGCGGAGAAAGCCTTCGACAGGGTCAGATGGCGATTTCTGTTTACGGTTATGAAGCACTTGGGTTTTCCTGGCGAATACATTGCGATGACACAAGCGATGTACCACAACGTGAGAGCCCAAATACAGATTACAGGTGCCCCATTGTCTCCTTTCAGACTTTTCAACGGGACGAGGCAGGGGTGCCCCCTATCTCCCCTACTTTTTACCTTGGCACTGGAACCTCTACTGCAGGCTATACGCCGTGACCCTGGAATCAGCGTGGTGACGGTGGGAGGTGCAGAATTTACAGTCTCAGCGTATGCGGATGATATTCTTTTGACGCTAACAAACCCAGAAGAATCGATTTCAACCTTGCGGAACGTAATAACAGAGTACGGGACTTACTCAGGCTATAAGGCCAATATGCAGAAGTCAAGCGCCTTACCGATAGGAGTACCAGAGGAAGCAGTGGGACGGATAAGGGAGGCCCATAAGATCCGGATCGAAACTGGGACGCTGACCTACTTAGGGATTCATCTGACGGCGGACAGCGGACGCTTATACGCGGCCAATTATACCCCCATGATTCGATCTTTGATCACCGACCTGGAAAGATGGGACGACAAACCAATATCTTGGATAGGACGGATAAACGCGGTGAAAATGAACATCCTACCGCGCATCCTGTTCCTGTTTCAGGCCCTGCCGATCCAGGTTGCTAAATCTCAACTGGCTCCGCTACAAAAAGCAATAGGAGATTTCGTTTGGCACAACAAGAGGCACAGGATATCCAGACAGGTGCTTTACAGACGCAAAGATAGAGGCGGGCTTGGCCTCCCAAACCTATACTTCTATTACCTGGCTGCTCAACGAACGCAGATTGCGATGTGGCACTCACTGTGGTGTAATCACCAAATTAATATATATATATTACACAAGGTTCGTCTACATTAAAAGGTATTTATTTAGAAGGCAACAACACAATACTATGTATCACAAACACACAGCCCAGACCCACGGAGCAACAACCCTTTTAAATCTATCTATATAGTAATCCCCTTCCCCACACGTTTGATCTCACCCACGGTTAGTCCTTCACATCTATTAATGGCTCACTGCTGCAAGTCCAACATCACATCCACCAAGGAAGAAAAGGAAGCAACAGAGTATAACATGGTTCACCAAGATAGCACATGGCGTCTGCACATCTGCTCAGTAGCACAGCCAAGAAGGAACAGAGAGGAATGGAGATAGGGGGAGTGGTTATCTCTTTCCTGACCTGTAAAGGTATTGAATTACCATATCAAAGGTAAAGCTTATCCCACTGTGAGAAAGGCATACATGAGCTTGGTCACATGACCCCTGGTCACCATATTAGTTTGATGACAGAATGTCACCACACTCACCACCCGCCGAGAGGAGGTGGGTGGACATAGAGTCCATGATCGTTGGATCCGACGTCCCCCAATTCGCCATGTCGGCCTCCAAAGACAGCAGACCTATCATACGGACGACGTGCCCGGCGGTTCTTAACTCTATTCACATTTGGGACCGTAGCAGATCCAAATATTCTCTCGCATCCACACCGTCCCCTCTCACTCCAATATTGCGGAACCGCGTATTTCCTCCAGGAATGGCACCTCGGGAATTTAAACGAATAGAAAGGACCGGACTACAAAGGATTCACCAGCTATACCGGAACGGAAACATAATTCAATTCGCAGACCTCCAACAGGACTCCCACATGACCCCCGCAGATTTCTTTAGGTATCTCCAAATCCGGGACTACGCTAGACAAGCACACATAAAAGCGGCAGCTATGAAACAGATGACATTCTATGAATCGATGTGCTTACAAGGGGTAACTCCCAAGGGATCGATTACGCTCTTATACGCCCACCTAAGCGAGAAGAACAAGGAATGGGGACACTTACCATACACAGATAAATGGGAATCTGATTTGGGAGAAGTGCTCGAAGGAATTGAATGGCAAGAAATCTGGGAGGCAAACTCTAAGGCCTCCATATGCACCACTTTTCAGGAACAATCCTGGAAGACCATGCTGCGTTGGTATACCACACCTATACAACTTTACCATATGCACAAAACGGAAACTGACAATTGTTGGAGAGGTTGTGGCATGCGCGGCACTTATCTACATATGTGGTGGGAGTGCCCAAAAGTTCAGGCCCTTTGGACAGCAGTCAAAGACATACTGATAAAGGTGTTTGGCAGGCCACTGCCCCTGAATCCGTGGACCTATCTGCTTAACAGATCTGTAGAGGGCTGGTCCAAACGAGAACAGGCATTAATACACAAGGTGACCCTAAGTGCTCGCAGGGCAATAGCCACAGCGTGGCTGTCGCCGGAAGGCCCTGATATACAAACCATAGTACCCAAAATAAAGGACTGCAGGCTTATGGATGACCTGACGGCCAGGGTGAAGGGCTCTGTGGTGAGATTCTTGAAACTATGGGAACCTTGGGACAATTGCGTTCTGGCCTGATCAGAGAGGCTAGTGAATAGGCCCGTGGCAATTGACTGGGTGCGAACGAAGGCGGGAGCCGTGTTTTTTCATTACAGATCATTGTTCGGTGGGTTTCCCCTTCTCCCTCCTCCTCCTCCCCTCCATTCTCTAAGCATCCTCTATGCATTATTCTCTGATAGAAGTAGGTTCGCCCTTGTCTCGTACCACTCAATTTCCTCCTATCTCTCTGAGGGGGACTCCCCCCCCCCCCACTCTCTTTCCCCTTTTCTTCTTATCTTCTATCTGGACCTTTTCCTCTTTTCTCCTATCTTTTTTAGCACTCTCTCTTTTTCTCTCTAGCCCGTTTGACGGATTGGAAGGTGCAGTGGAATCGCTTGGCTACCCTATTTGTGTGTCACAGAGCTTTGACAATCCTAATAATGGGCTTGATTAAAAGTTTAAAAATGTTCTTGACAGGGAGGCAACCCATGAACGATCCGGGACCGGGTTGTGAGGGGGATTGCCATTAGGCCAGGCTTGGTGTGCGTACAAATTTATACAGACTGCGCGCAAAGAGCTGACTGCTGCGTAAGCAGCACGGTTAAAGTACATTTGCAATACCAGACGACTAGGCATAGAGAAATGATAACCTGTGGTACTTGATTAAGAGTGGGTTACTAAAAGTCGACATAGGATGTATACTATCGCTTGATGTTGTTACCTATATATAAGAGATTGACCTGTCCTGAGCCTGGCTTCTGCGCAAGCCCCATTGTTGCTTGGTTATTGCCATTGCCTTTTCTGTCGAATACAAAAATAAAGAATTAAAAAAAAAAAAAAAGCAACAACACCGCATACCTGAAAGGATGCCGTCCCTATAGGGGGCGGGAATCCTGAACGCAATGTCTGTAAACCATCAATGCTGAACAATGGAATGTACTGTGTAATTGACCCAATCCCTAACCATCATTCGCTCTTTTATTTCTGTACCCCTCCCCCCCCCCCCTTTTTTTTACACTTTGCAAAATAAAAATTGTCAAATTGAAAAAAAATAAAGACACATTACTGTTAGAATTATTGCCGGAGCACTGTTACACACATAGACACACAAACAATATGCAGCTTGTAAGAAAGAGGGACATTAGGGTTAAACCGAGAGACAGAGGGATTTGGGGATCAAAAAAGGGACTGTGCCTCCTAAATAGGGACAGTTAGGAGGTATAATACAGTGTGGTACATATGGAGTAGCATGGAATAATCTCTGGCATTTAAGATGATGTGGTGCAAAATGTATTTAAAAAATCCAGGAAATAAATAAATCATGTCACATGAAACATGTATACGGTTGAATCCCTCTTTAGTGGGAAATACACAATTCACTGTTATGCATGATCTCTCTCTCTTATGTGAACAAATTACCTTGATTTTTTTTAACCTTAATGGTCTTTGCTGTGTCGCAGGAGACGATGCTTGAAAATGTGAAGAGTCGCTTACGGAAAGCAGAGCTGAGGGGTACAATAATGCTCCATAAGCTAATGGCACTGGTGGTTCTGATTCAAGAGATGCTGCTTTTAAGCTCAAATCAAGTTTTTGCATGAATTGTTTTGGTGGTGCATCATGTATTGCTGTCAAGTGGGTTGTTACACTGGATAAAGTGCGTCTAGAACGTAGAAATTGTGGAGATGATGGCATCTGGCATTTGGATTTCTGTGGCACTGAAGTGGTTTCATTTGAGGAAACAGAAGCAGCACGGCCAAATAATGATTCACCAACTAATGGTACGGTTTCTTCTGGAAAAGATGTTTCTGTTAAGCCGAAAACATTTTTTTCTAAGGTTGTTGCTGGTGGTGCAGGTAACCCAAAAGGGATTGCTATTAAGTTAGCAGAACTTCCAAATGTCTGGGCTGTTGCTGGTGGTGGTGCTCTTGGTGGAAGTTTAGCCCCAAATGAAAAATCCACAGACTCTGATCTAGATTTCTGTGGCTGTAGAGTTGGTTTAATTAAAGGAAATCGAGCAGTGCTGCCAAATAATGATCCACCAGCTAATGGTTCTGGTTCCCAAAGCCCAAAGCCCAAAGCAGATTCTCCTAAGGTTGTTCCTGGTGGTGCAGGTGATCTATCAGGTGATCCAAAAGTTCCCCAGTTAGCAGAGCTTCCAAATGTCTGGGCTGCTTCTGCTGGTGGTGGTGGATGATTAAAGGCATGTTGAAAAGATGATGATATTGATTTGTAGGTTCTTGCTGGTGGTGCAGGCAACCCAAAAGGTATTGCTGTCAAGTTAGCAGAAGTTCCAAATGTCTGGCCTGCTGGTGGTGGTGGTGGTGGTGGCGGTGGCTGAAGATTAGCAGCAAATGAAAAACCCACAGACGGTGATGTAGATCTCCATGGCTTTGAAGTTTCATTTAAAGGAAAAAGAGCGGTGCTGTCACATAATGCTCGACCAGCTAATGGTTTTGGTTGTGCCTTAAAAGATGTTGCTGTTAAGTCAAAAGCAGTTTTTATGCAGGTTGTTGCTAGTGGTGCAGGTGATCTACCAGGTGAACCAAAAGCTTCCCAGTTAACAGAGCTTCCAAATGTCTGAGCTGCTGCTGCTGGTGGTGGTGGTGGTGGTTGAAGATTAGAGGCAAGTGAAAAACCCATAGACTGTGATTTAGATATCCCTCGCTTTGAAGTTGTTTCATTTGAAGGAAAAAGAGCAGGGCTGCCAAATACGGATCCCCCAGCTAATAGTTCTGGTTCTGGTTCTGTTTGAAACAATGTTCCTGTTAAGCTGAAAGCAGATTTTCCTAAGGTTCTTGCAAGTGGTGCAGGTGTCCCATGTGATCCATGAACAGATGATGGACGAAGCGTAACTTCCTCTCGATGTAAAATCTGTCTTGATCTCGCGGTGAAATAATCTCTTTCTATGCCTGGAAGCTGAAAGCAAAATATAATTATGTTAATCCACATTTATACCATAGATCATAGCTTTTTCTATCACATTCCTAAAGTATTTGTTTGAAACAAAAAATATTTTTGCATAGACAATAAATATATATATATATATATATATATATATATAATGCACACACAATAATTGAAAATAATATACATTTATTGGGTTGACATTTCTTTTTAAAGCAGTGTAATGTAGCATGGGAGACATATCGATAGAGGGGCAATGAGTGAGAAGCTTCAAGTTTGGTATGTGCTAAAAAAAAAAAAAAAGTATAGTGTCAAAAGTGAGAAAATTAAGTTTACTAAACCACTAGTCATGTCAAATAACTCTGTAGTGTTGCTGCTCTAAAGGAAGGTTTGGGGCATTGGCATAGCTAGAGCATTTGCTGCCCATGTAGTTCTATTAGTTTGTCGCCCCTCTCACCATCCTCCTGCACTATATCTCCTCCCTGCCCTGGCAGGGCCACCTTAACAGCATTATAGGCCCCCGGCAGAGCAGTGCCCTGGGGCGCTGCCTACACAACCACTCATAGGAATACAATGTAAATTATCGATAAAATGAAGCTTATATTTATTGGTACCTCCAACAAATGCAATTTATACATAAACGCAGATTGCCGAGTACACACAGACACACTGCTGAATACACACAGACAGACTGCAGTGAGGGATGCACTGTGTCGTGGTGCAGTGTGTATATACGGGGTGCATAGGGTCTATATGTGTGTAGGGGTGATAAGGGAGCAAGTGCATATTTATTTATATATATTGTATTATTTTTATTTAAAAAAAAAAAAAAAAAAAAAGCTTTATGCCCCTCCCCCTTCTTCATACCTTTTGCAAGGGAGGGGGCAGGCGTTCCACTGCCTGGTGCACTCCGCTGTGTCGGAGTGTTGCCATGGTGTGTTAATGTAGTGGATGGGTTGTGGATGCAGGGCCGGTGCAAGCATTTTTGACTACTCATGCAAAGTTGCAATTTGCTGACCCCCTTCCAAAAATAAAATCCATCTTCACCTGTGTGTCTCTTAACTCCTCTATTGAATTTCTTACCACTTTTGTTATTCTTATCCAATCTTTTGAAAGTCTTACCCCTTTTAGTGTATCTTACCCCCCTTTTGTGTCATACATCCCATTTAGTGTATCCTATTTCCCATTTTTTCCCTTTGTGTATCCTACTTTCCCCCTTTGTGTGTTTTACTTCCCCCAGTCCCTTTATGTGTCTCTTACTTCCCATTAGCCCTTTCCCCAATCCCAGTGTGTGTTTCACGGCCTCCTCCCCAGGTCATATGTGTGTATCATATTTGTCCCATTCTCAGTGCCTCTCTGTGTCATTGGTCCCTTCCCTAAGCCCTTTTGCGTGCCCTACTTTTTCTCCCCCCTACTTACCTTCCCTACTTGCCCTACTTCCCCCCCCCCCCCACCTACTTACCTTCCTTCATGTAGAATAGCAGAGTGGACCATGGTAGAGGGGGGGCATCTCTGCTCCGGGTATTAAATACCCTAGGTATGTCTTTTATCCTATGCGTGGAGTGGAACTGCAGCTGGGTGTATACTACGTATTTAACAAACTCTTGTTGGACATGGTTTATGGGGTGTGAGACATCCCCTGTAGACTCGAGACTTTTGATAGCATTAACTTCTACCTGGTCAGATCATATTTTTTTTTTTTTCCTTTTTTGTGTATACTTTTTAAATTACTGCATTAAAAACTAGGGGCGGTCGGTTGGGGGCGTGGCTAGCTGAGCTACAGAACGGTCGCACATTTACAGAGCTCCCGCTCTAGAGACAAAAAAGAGATAAAAATTTGACCATTTGAACCACGAAACGGCTTAAACCCAGACATTTACAGCTCTTGGAATACCCCCCAAAGAGTCATGGGGAAGAAACACAGAAAGCTGGCCCATGCGGAGGGACAGAGTCACCCAGACATCCGACTCTCCTTCAACAGGCCATCGCAGCAGGCCCGGCCAAATATGGCGCCTACGGAGCCACGCGGCTCTAGCGACTCCTTGCTGTCGCTGGAAGACGAGACAGCACAAGCGCCTCGAACACACAGCGGTGTATACCAGCGGGCTGATTCGGACTCCGACAGGTCCCCATCAACCAAAGGTAACATAAAAAACCTCCTGCGGGACTTGCGAGAGGTCTGGAAGGCGGACCTGGCTGGGGTACAAGAGGAGATAGGAGGCCTGAACCGCCGCATGGGAGTGATTGAAGCCGGAGAAGAGGACAGGGGAAAGAGGCTGGACGACACCGACTCCCGGGTCAAAGCCCTCACCCAACAGGTGCAACACCTATCGAGAGCAGTGACCTCTCTAGAAGCAAGGCACCGAAGAAAGAACTTCAGGATCCGCGGTGCCCCAGAGTCAGTAGGCCAGGAAGCCCTGCTCAACTTTGCCCATGAAGTCCTGCAAGCACTTGGAGTCCAGGTAGGCGTCGAGCGGCCACCACTGGTATCGGCCTTCAGGGTCCGGAAAGCGCCTACAGCACCCGCAGATGCACCTCGGGACATTATCGTTGTCACAAGAGACACCTCAATAAAAACGGCTGTTATGGCACGATCCAGACAACTATCAAATATAGTAATTGCAAACGCCAAGTTATTGATTTTTGACGACTTACCCTTCGCAGTGCTCCTTGAACGACGCAAGTTTGCTCACATCACCAGGATTTTACGAGACCAAGGTATCAAGTACCGGTGGGGGTTGTTGGGGACATTGGTGGTGCAGAGAGGAGAAGCGATACACACACTGTCGCCCTCCGAGGACCACACAGGGTTTCTAGAGAAACTTAATATACTGGGGCCGACCCCCTCAGAGCAGCAAACGGCAGAGGCCCGGACGGCCATGAACCCTACCACGAGAGGGAAACGCGGAACCAAGCCCACCGGAGACACACAGCTCATGGGGCAGCTGGATCCCCCATAGGAACCCCTGCTTTAACTGTGCCCCGGCTAAGCCACCACCCAAGATGGGTACACCGGGACTACCGTATGAACTCACCACCAGAACTGTGTGCCCAAAAGGCATTACTCTACTCACAATCTTTGCTCAATAGTATATATGCCATATTGTCTTGTAAATATTTTATTTTATTTTATTTTATTTTTTATTTTATTTTTATTTTTTCTCTTCTATGTCTAACCTTTAGTTAATCGCATCCTAAGAATCAGCTGCAGACTGCAGGTCACCGGGGTCGCGGAGACACCCAGTATTATTCTCACATACCGCCACGCGGGTAAGGCAGATTGGAAAAGCCGCAACAGGGGGGTCACATGGCGGCCGACACTAACAAAACCATAGGCTTCAGCAGCACCACCGCAGGCACAAACAGACCCCATTTTAAGAGCCAACTTACACCACTTGCGACGTCTACACGTGTGGTAGTATCCCAAACACAATCAGCACCCCACAACGCATCAGATGAAAACCCACACAGGGAGCTCACAAGCTAATGGGTCGGTCCTACAAGACTGCCCGGGAGAGCGCAAGGGGGCCCCGTGGTGACCGTTTTATAATATTGTTTTTACTCTATGTTAGGTTACCTAGAGTTATTTTCTGTTTAATTTGATATATTACCCACGAGACACAATAGGCTTACTGAACACTTACCTCAGACTTGCTATCTGGGAGGTGGCGACTGGGTTAACCAAGCACCCAGATAATACGCCCTATAGAGCTGCATTGCAGTAAACCAGCTCAGGATCTTGCTGGTAATGTGTTAGGTAAGGTTCAGGCCTTTAACCCTGATGGACAACAATCAGGGGAGCATAGCTGGCCTACATGTCCCTCCTCCATTACTTCTGCAGGTTCATATTCACTAGACCTGACGATCATTATGCAGGAATCTCTTGGATCATTCTGATTGAAAATGTGCATTGGACCCTAGGTGGAGCCAGCAAATCCTCAGGTTTAGCCTATGTCCCCGATTAAGTTATTATTTTAATGGCAAATTATATAATCTGTGTTTTACTCATCATAGCAAATGTTTCATGATTACTGATATAACTCTTTTACTCGTATCGTACTTCCATACTTTTATAACCTGTCTCATAACAAAATGTGCAATTGTATACCGTCATAACCTTGTTTGATTACACCATCCCGCCTGTGCCTGCTGTCGTAGCACCACGGGACTGTTTGTTAACTCTATTGCACCAAAATAAAGAATTTAAAAAAAAAAAACTAGGGGCGGTCACTTTTTTTTGCATATTGTGGCTTGGATGAAATCTAGTTCAGCAGCACTGTGAAGACTGTGACGTTTATAGGTTGCTGAAGCAGTGTGAATACCCAATACATTTTCTAGTTGTGTTCTTCAAATAAGACAATGCTTCTGTGTGTCACATGTTAGATCTCCTATTTGTAACATCATCTTTGCAAATTAGTTAGCTACAATGACACTGTAGGCACCGCAACTGCTTCATCTCATCAAAGTAGTTATAGTGTCTGAAGTCCCCTGCCACTGTCCTTCCATTATTATTATTATTTATGAAGCGTCAACAAATTCCGCAGCGCTGTACAATGGGCAGAAAAACAGACACAGACGAGTTGGACACACAGGAACAGAGGGGTTGAGGGCCCTGCTCAATGAGCTCACGTGCTAGAGGGAGTGGGGTATAGGGACACAAATGGTAAGGGTAGGGTAGAAAAGTGTGTAATCTCTCCCTTAGTCATACCTCCAGTGGGTGTTGGGTTATGGTAGGCCAAAAACCCTCATTCAGTGTTAAATTGCTTAAAAAAAGTTTAACACTGAATGGAACAAAAATGCCAGGTGACTCCAGGCATTATAAAAATGTAATGGGATAAAATGGTTAAGATGCACTGTCCCTTCAGTGTGCATATTTAATTATATTATAATATCATATTTTACCAGGAAGAATGCAGATTTTCCAAAGTATGTCTTTCTTGCAGATGTTTTTTGTTAGCACAGTGCTTACATCAATAGTGCTGCGAACTGTAATATTAAACATATCTATATTGTCATCAGATGCGAATCACGGTAGGTCAGTACAATATTGCTGGTGAAAAGATCAAAAAATTTACAAATCTCCACAAAACACACAGGATAAAGGGACAAGTGCAGTGTGACTATAATAAACTTACTATACTATCTAAAGATTCTCCTCGAAGCCCAACACCTTTAGCAAACAGTCTTCCAAAGGCATCAACGTCCACGTCATCTCCACATTCATTGTCATTCGTAATCATGTCCTCTTCGGATTCAAGCACTGCGTTTTTTATGTGGCTCTGAAAGTAAAGTATTCTTGTTATAGAGAACTAAGTTACTAACAAATAACAGATGCCAGGGCAATGAAATGTGGGTAAGGAAAGATATAGAATCCAAGATCAAGGGGAGAGAAATAGAAAATGGTAAATAACAGAAAACAGAAACAGAAAATGTTCAGGATAAATAACGTCTATACTACAAACAGTGAGTCACAGCTAATCTTTGAGGAAGATCAATGTGTATTTAAATAATCTTTATCTACTTTGTGATCAGGATTAATCAAAATACACTAAATATAGCACCATCTTGGTGTGGTCTTCAATTAAGACAATGCTCCTGTGTGTCACATGGTAGATCTCCTACTTGTAACTTCCTCTTTGCAAATTAGTTTGGACCAGGACTAGGTATTTCAGACAACATCATGGAAACATACACCATGGATCAAATATGTTAAACAGAAAAATATTAACATCTGAACTATTAGCCCACTGTTTGCCAGAGCCTAATTAAGATTGCTCAGGGCCCTATGCAGGATGCCATATTGGGATCCCTCTTAGATCCCAGGGCTGTTTTCTAAATATTGTGTGTGGTGGCGGAGTGTTATATATGTGAGTAGGGTAGTCTGCTTGGTGGCTGTGTGTGGAGAAGGCTGAGAGTTTTATGAGAGGGGAGACCACGTGCGCCTGTGTTTGGAGTTTGGTGGCTGAATTCTGTGTGTGTGTTTAGAGGGGAGTATGAGTGTTGTATGGGGGGAGGCTGTTTTGTGTGGTGTTTCCTTTTCCACCCTCCTGTCTACCTTTTTGTAGGAGGGGGCCTTATACCTGGTGGTCTGCTGGAAGAGTGTAGTGGTCTGCACCTCTATTAATACATGAACATATTAACATCTGCACTTCTATTACTACATGCACGTATTAACATCTGAAATATTATCCCACTGTACACCAGAGCTGGATTAAAACTGCTCAGCTCCCTAGGCAGAATGTCAGATTGGGTCCCCTTCCTAGAGCCCTGGGATATTTTCTTCAAGCATTGTGTGCAATAATGAGTGTTGTGTGTGGAGGAAGCCAAAAACGGTATGGGGTAGGGAGTCTGAGTGTAAGCTGGTTGAGTGTTGTGTGTAGTCGCTGAATTTGTGTATGTAGACGGGAGTCTAAGTGTGGCTTAGCGAAGTGTAGTGTGTTTTGTGTGTTGAGATAGGTTTTTTTCATCTGCCCCCCTCCTGCCAAAAGGTAGGATTTGTTATCTTTGGTGTCTGGTGGGGGAGTGTTGTGTTCTGCATTTCTATTGGTGTAGATCACTTTAACAGTTCCCTCACAATCCAGGCACTCATGCAATGGCACTGAGTGAGTTGGTCCAAGGGAGCTCTTAAAGCAAACTGCACCCAATTGAAGTGGACAACACAAGTCTTTCTGCCTGAAATTAGGGGATGCAGTGTAGAGCAGTGAGATCTCAGAGAGGGCACACACACACAAAAAAACTAGAAATCCATGCCCAGACATGTCCAGGGCCTACTGCTGCAAACATGTCAGGAACATAAAAAGGAACATAAAAAGGGTGTCCCAGCTTCATAGGTATCCTTCTATATGGCACAATCCCTTTGACCCTTAGTGGCCATCCTGCTGCCCAATGGGTCTAGTATCTCAACTAAACAGTGAGTAGCCATCCGCTAAGCAACCACAAGGGCAGTGAGATGGGGTATTCATATCCTCCTCTTGCCTTGCAGTTGGTGTAAAACCACTAATCACAGGGCAGCAATGGCAGTATGGGGTCTATAAATGAATGCTGGGTCCTGACATTAATCCCCCACGGATGGACAGAGGGTGTTGTAAAATAGTTAAAGGAAGTGACATATCATGGTTTCCCCTTGCACGCCCACTTATGGGCATTGGGCAGAGGTGGAATAATAAAGAGAGAGAGGGGGACATGCCCTTGTACTCTCTTCCACCACCCATGGAAGTGTGTGGCGGCTTAAATAACATGGCTTGGAGGAGCATGCTAGTTGCCCCCTGCCTCTACCCCCAATCATTATAAGCTTGTACAGGTGATAATATAATAAAAGGGGGAATATGCCAATTGTCTACTCCCTGGCCTATAGTACCCCCACAATAAATATGTACCCTTCTAGTGGCTCAGGGACCCACACTTCCATCCCCAGCTACCTGCCTCATCCGAATAATGTGGAGAGGGGCAATAAATCTAAACCAGGGGCATTCAGACTTTAGTGACTGAACCTACTGGTGGGCAGCTAAGGAGACTAAGAAGAAATTGTGGTGAGAGCAATAGTAGAACAGGCTACAGTTTTAGATAAATTCCACAGAAAAAAAAAAGAATCCAGAGGAATTACTGGAAGAGCAAAGGAGAGATTTACAAATAAAATAAAAATACAGTTTTTCATAATAATATTAACCGAAAGGATTAAGTTTTTTTTTTATTTTAATATGCTACCTAAATAAATTAAAAAGATAGTAAATACTGGTTGGTTTTACATATTCAGAACAGATTTTACCTAAGAAAACTCATATTAGTTTTAGAGGTGCACCAAACAAAAAAAGTGAACAGATACTGTACGTAACGAGATTATATTAAGGGAAGTAGGATAGCAAGAAATATAATAAGTAATGGCCTATAAACTCCCTCTGGACTGAATGTAGAAATGATTTTTTATTCAAAAGGTTCTCCAACCTTTTTTTGGATGCTATGGAACAATATTCTATTGACATTATTATATCTGTTTCCCCCAAAGTAAAAGCTAAAAAAGTGTTTTAAAAGAAGCTTTATTTACCTCAATCACCTCCGTGTGATGTCACAAGAGCCGCCCCAACGTCCACTCATCGAAAAGCCTTTGATTGCAGGATTTAAAGGGATCAGAGCGACTCTCTTAGCCCTCAAGGGAAGTGGGAAAGGAAGGGAGGAAATGGAGCAGGAGGCTATTAAAAAATGGGTCAGTGTTTGTGTCTTTATGAGTCAGTGTGTGTCTGCCACCCAGATTTCTTATCGAACAGTGGTACACCAGCTCTTTGACACAGATTGGTGCTGGTCCCATTCCATTCCCCTTTGGATCAGTGTGAGATATCCCGGTGCCCACAGAAGAGGCTGCAATCCTAGTTCGCTACCAGCAGTCTCGACATACAGGGCAGTGGGGCCTACTTCTTAAGATGAAGGAGCGGCCACATGGTGGAGCATCTGACGCACAAAGGGCAGACATCCCGGTTAAATGTGACCGGCTGTTTGAATGCGTCTTACAAAAGATGAACCAGCACTCCGCTGCTTCTCCTCAGCCCGATGGAGCTTGCAACCCTCAGGACCATATGTGTACAGTACTTTCAACATCTCTTACTCTACCTCCAAACCCCTCAGAAAGCTCCCTTCCTGGACAGGGAGCCAACTGACTCAGTAGTGTTGTGTGGATACCCTCTAGTTGGGCCTCAAGTCAGTCATTTTATTTGCCTAAATGTGGTCTGTGCCTCCATGTTTTCAGCTTTTACAGCTTCCTATGTTTACTTCCTAAGAGCAGTGGCCTCCAAGTGGATAACTCGCCACTATTTCTCCCGTGCAGATTACCTCTAGTGCCCTCACATATGAATCCTGATAGAATGTTTATTGCAAGCCTATTTTCTCTCTAATATTGTTTGTCATGCTGGGTTAAAGCCTATACCGTCTAGTGCTGTAATGTAATTGGCTAAATAAATATGTTCTGAGTGGTTACTTGTTTGCTTACACAACTTACCATGCTTCTAGTTCATCGTAGATGAAACTGTGCAGATGTCCAATGCATGTGTGTTTACATTTAAAATGAGGTTAGACTACTCTATTGTTTCTTAATGTCTCACAAAAGATGCGTGCTAATCCAACTGTTTTATTGATTACAATTGTATAACAAACATATCCGTTGTTACATTCCATTTTCCTGCAATTGTCACTATTATAAAAAAAGTTTGTTCTGCATATACCTCAATAAAAACTCTTGATTAAAAAAAAAAAAAAAAGAAAAGAATTGAGTCAGGCTAAATTAGTTCCTAATCCTAATTTTAACCCTAACCTTAACCCTAAATTCAGCATGTCCCAGTGCTGCAGTGAAGACCCTATCTGTAAAAGGACACAGTGATTCCAAGGGAGGAGGAGTTCTTATGATTGCCAAGGTGTGAGGGAAAACAGATTTTGATAAGAAATTGAATTTGACAGAACACCGTGCTGGGGTTACATCACATCCCAGTTCCAGCTTCGGTACAGGGCACGCGAGAGAGCTGGGCAATCAGTACAGAGTGAGCCCAGCAACTACCTCGCCACACACGCAGCCACTGACAGCACAATCGCAAAGCCCTGCCTAAGTGAGTCATTGGTGCCCTATGCACTCTCCTACCACTCATCACACGGGCCAGACCAACCCCCGCCCTCCTGGTTAGAAAACCACTGACTTGGGGGTGTGGCTACCAGCGGAGCAAGATGGACGTGTAAATCTTAGCTCCGGCACATGGGCTCCGAAAAAAGGTGACTAAACCCTGATACAGCAGACCCAGATACCCGGAAAACCAGTATGTCGCAGCCTAAACAGAAGAGGCAAACTACTAAAACCGAAAAACACATTTTTTTTGGCCAAAATGCCACGCCGGCAAAGCACACGACCCAACCACACCAACAAGATGGTGGAGAGGGATCACACGACGGCGATCCTCTCGGAGAACCGGCAAATCCCTTTCTTGAAGAACCGGTCACTAAGCAGTTCCTCTTGGAACAACTTGAAGCATTTTCCAGCAAAATGATGTCTGGCTGGGAAACAGGCCTGGCTAGCTTAAAAAAGGATATAGGAGAATTGGGCGCGAGAACCTCCCGAGTGGAGGAAAGGATGGAGGAGACTCAAGGTGCACACAACCAACTAGCAAACCGGGTCGACTCACTACAGGCAACTATCTGCATAATGGAGAACAAACTCATGGATATGGAGGACAGAGCAAGGAGGAATAATTTGCGGCTACGGGGCATACCGGAAACGGTGGCTCCAGCGGAGCTCCGGGCCTACCTGCACGAATTCTTCCACACCCTGTCACCAGACACGCCGTCGGATATGCTGCTCTTAGATAGAGCCCACAGGATACCTAAACCACGACATCTGCCAGATTCGGTACCTAGAGATGTCATCCTGTGTGCCCACTACCATCACATCAAAGAGCTCATCTTAAAACAGAGCAGAAATAACAAGGAAATACCCAACAAATATGCCGAAATAACAATATTCCCTGACCTGTCAGCGGCCACACTGCGGAGGAGAAAATCCTTCCAACCCATCACCACCATCCTCAGGCAACACCAAATCGCATACAGATGGGGATATCCCCTTAAACTTCTCATCTCCACAGACGGCGTGACAAAAGTTCTACTTTCGCCGGAAGACGGGGAGAAGCTTCTCCGTGAGTGGAAGCTCCCTCACCCAAGCAAGCCGCCAAGAGACGCAAATAGGCTGCAGCACGAGTGGCGACAGGCATAGCTGCCATGAACTCCTGCCAGCCACATTGCACCTTTCATATGCTTCAGCTTGTACTGGCTGGTAATGTATTTACACCACACTGACTTTGCCTGTCCTGCTGACTACTGCTTAGATGTTATGATCTTTCTTTTAATTGTTATGGTTTTATATGTTTTGCCAAATCACCCTGCGACATTTACTGAGAATTACCCATACTGCGCAACACACACCTGAACCCCGGAACGCCGAGAACTCTACCCCAACTTACTTATGTATACCTTCCCTCCACTTGAGGGATTACCTATGACTTGTAATATCTGACAAATGAGGGTTCTGACCACCTGCTTAACCCTAACAAGCCCGGACGGGAAAAGCACCCACTCCCTGAGGGACCAAGTATCTGCTATAGCCCCTAAAAGGCCAAGACGAGACTCAAAAAAAAAGGCTCACACTGAAGGGCTTAGGCGATCCCAGACACACAACGATAGTGAAGCCCCAAGGGCCGGACGAAGCTTAAGACAAATTAATTTATGACGCACAAGGGAACCTGACTTTCTTTCTTTATTTAATGCTATACCGCTGTATACTAATGTATTATGCAACTGTATAAATGTATGCTATGGGCCTTATATATTCCCCCATCTTGGTTTCAACATCACCTCATTAAACCTGAAACCCCTTCCGCATCAACCTGGAGTGGGCTGCGCATTCCATGGCAAAATATACACATAGCGCACCAGGGAAAATAGCCCGGCGCAAACCCCAGGGTCCACCTAATAATCTAAATAATGAAGGAACCCAGGTAGCCTCCTTAGTGAGCAAATCACGCATGCTCACAACACCCCAGGTACTAACAAGGAGTACCAAGCCCCACTCTAGGGCACTACTGTACATAGTTAAGTCCTTCAGAGGACTATTGTTTGTCCCTACCTCCCTCCCTAACCCAGGTTGCAAAACACGTGACTGTACACGGCATATCTCTGTCCACAACTATGAACCTCAACCCCAACACTATTTACCAATGGCCGCGCAACACAAACCAATGCTGTCTAATCGCAGCCTACTACAGCTAACCATTACATTATCTCAATTACTGTTAAGCCTAGAATTCAGTTTAGACGCACCCCATAATGAAGATATACTCACATAATGTCCGGGGACTAAATTCTCCCCAAAAGCGCCAACTGCTATTATCTGAACTAAAAAAACAGGATGCTGATGTGATATGTCTCCAGGAGACCCACTTCCAGAGAATGAAAATGCCGTCCCTCGGCCTTAAACAATTTCCAAACCAATACCACTCCACATATAGCCATAAAGCTAGAGGAGTCAGTATCTTGGTGCACAGATCGCTGGCATTCGAACCAATTAAAATAATCAAGGACAGTAATGGAAGATATCTCATACTGATCTGCAATCTCAATAATGTCACATATACCATAGTGAACATTTACGCACCAAACGACAACCAGAGACAGTTCCTGCAAGGCCTCCTGACCAAAGTAAGCAATATACAACAAGGCACATTAATATACTGCGGAGATCTAAATCATATCCTAGACCCCGAAATGGACACGACGCTAATTACAACCACACCTAGATCAAGATCCCTCACATCCGCCTGCGCCTTATTAAATAAACTCCTAACCCAATTTAACCTCTATGATGTGTGGCGCACACTACATCCCGGGGATAAAGATTACACATACTATTTTCATGTACACAAAACTCACTCTAGGATAGATCATTTCTTTGTCACTGGCCCAACGCTACCACAAACGCATGGGTGCACATACGGGGACATCACGTGGTCCGACCATGCCCCAGTGATATTGACTCTCAATGACGCCTTCTCATACAAGGGTAGAGGGTCATGGAGACTGAACAACTCGCTTCTCTATGACCAATAATTTATCTCCACGCTAAACCAAGAGCTTAATCACTACTTCACCACCAACACAGACCCCCAACTTGCGGCCCGACCATGTGGCAGGCACACAAGCCTGTCATACAGGGACTACTGATCTGCAAAGCCTCATATCTCACTAAACAAAAACGAGCAGCACTTATGAAACTACTCAGGGAGCTCAGAGACACCACACAAGCCTACTATCAAACAAGACATCAAGACCTCCTTTCCCACATCCACGCGCTAACTACAAAAATCAATGAACAGCAATTCCAAAAAACAGCATACACCCTGCAAAAGTTTAAAATGGCCCACTACGCACAAGGAAACAAGGCCAGCAAACTCCTGGCCAACATGCTACGCAAAAGGCAATCTAATGCCAAAATCCCATACATCCTCTCCAAAACTAACCAAAAACTTTGGAACCCACTAGATATGAACAAAGAACTAGTGGCCTTTTATAGCGCCCTATACAACCTAAAAACCGACACAACTATATCAGCCAACCACACCAGAAATCGAGGAGTATCTGAAGCAGATACCGCTACCGACCCTGACACCTGAACAAAAAGACACTTTATCCGCACAAATCACGACGGAAGAGATAACAATTGCTATCTCCCGACTACCCACTGGGAAATCCCCAGGACCGGACGGCCTAACGAATTATTACTATAAAACCTTCGCAACTACACTCATCCCGCACATACAACATACTTTCCAGCACATAATCAGAACAGGAATAATGCCAAAAGAGATGCTTACGGCTCATGTGGCCACTTTACCCAAGCCAGGAAAAATACCAGACAAAGGACAAAACCTACGCCCCATATCACTTCTTAATACAGATATCAAATTATTAGCTAAAATTTATTCCAACAGACTAGCCCCAATACTCACCACAATAGTACATGAAGATCAAGTCGGCTTCGTAAAAGGCAGACAAGGCACGGACGGCACCAGGAAAATTTTAGATCTCATATATCATCTACAAAAACAGAAAAAGGGCTGTCTATTCCTATCACTAGATGCCGAAAAAGCCTTTGATCGGTTAAATTGGGACTTCCTCCGAGCCACACTAGTGAAATTTGGATTTCCCACAGAATTCATGAATACCCTGCCGGCACTCTATAGCAACCCCACTGCTAGAATCATCAACGCGGGATTTCTGTCTGACCCGTTCACAATCACAAACGGAACCAGACAAGGATGCCCCCTTTCTCCCCTTTTATATGTCTTAGCACTTGAACCCCTCACAACACTCATTAGACGACAACCATTGATTGCGGGAATCAAAACATACACTAGAGAACATAAACTCACACTGTTTGCGGACGACATACTAATGACAATCCAAACCCCGGACATATCCCTGCCACACTTCCACTCCATATTAGAAAACTACAGTAAAATGTCCTACTACAAACTGAACATATCCAAAACGCAAGCCCTAAGCAAGGGATTACCCCAGGAGATAACGCACAGACTAAAACATACATACACCTATGACTGGAGAAACGACCACATCACTTTCCTAGGCATCCGTTTCACGAAATCACAAACCGCGTTGTTTAGCGCTAACTATGGCAAATTGAGTATAGAAATAAAACAACAATTACAGGACTGGAAATCGTCCTTTATATCCTGGTCAGGTCGCATAGCGACAGTCAAAATGATAATACTCCCCAAACTATTATACCTCTTCAGATCCCTAATGATCCAAATACCCTCCGTCTACTTCACCACATTACAACGCTGGGTGATCAGATTCATATGGAATGATAAAAGGGCCCGGGTAGCCCTAAAAATTATGCATATGCCGCTGAGGAGAGGGGGCATGAATATGCCAAACTTCAAACAGTACTACCATGCTACAATACTTAGCAGTATTGTTCAAGCGAGACCGGGGACGTATCAGCCTCAATGGAAACAATTGGAAGCAGAGTGGGCTGACAATGCTAGCACTGACAATTTAGTGTGGATTCCATCACACGAAAGACCGCAAACTCCGAATTGCCTCCCAACCACTATGCTGTCCCTAAAAATTTGGGAAAGGCACAGAACTACTCTAATGAATAACTCCTTAATATCCAAAGCCATGCCACTTAAATCACTTAAGCATCTTAGATTTCCCAGATTTCAACTATAGAATTTGGGAAAGACACGGTATATACTTTCTGCACCAGCTGCTTACCAATCGGAGTTTAACAAAACTTGACACACTAACAGAAGCTCATGGCTTACCGACAATAGCACACTACTCATATCTCCAATTAGCCTCGTGGTTCCATACACGTCAGAAGAAAACAATAGCTCTCGAGAACCAACAATTAACAGAATTCGAGACTATGTATGTAGGAATCAAACCACCCTTAAAAACCATATCCTCCATCTATGCAGCTCTACCCGCGAAACAAGCTCTGAACGAACATAGCTTTACTAAAGCATGGGAAAAAGAGATTCACAAAACATTCACAGAACTAGACTGGGAACGTATGTTCCTAACCCCCAAAAACGTCTCCCTTTGTTCAAAACATATAGAGCTAGCCAAGAAGCTCCTATACAGGTGGTACCTAACGCCAGTTATGCTGCACAAGTACAACCCGACGATCCCACAAACTTGCTGGAGATGTAAACAAAGTATAGAGACAATGGCACACATATGGTGGACGTGTCCACTCCTGGAACAGTACTGGAAAGACATAGCCGCACTTATCAAAGACTGCACAGGAAGGGCCTTGCCCCACAGACTGGAGCATTACGTTCTCTTCGATATTCTGGAATCAATACCTAAACCAGACAGATCTTATGTTCCATATAAATATAGTGGCTTTAGGTGCTCTGGCATGGAACTGGCTCTCGCAAACAGTACCCCCTATCGCCATGTGTAAAACCTCATAAGTCAATCCAGCCACTTTGAAACCACAATGAGACGACAAAACACACCCCCCAACAAAAATTATAAAAAATACAGAAGATACTGGGAAATAGCTTGGGATAAATGGGACAGGCACAGAGAGGCGTGCCGAGACACGGATCACCCTATGGGCAAATCCGTGAACAAACCCCCAGAGCACGGAGGCCTTGCCCATAAATAAATCTATGGGACATGAGGTAGCTGTGTTACACTAGCAGGGATAGCTGTTACTAACTACCTAACATATAACAAAAAACAAACAAAAAAAACAAGCAACCAAGTTTAACATCTAGGCTACTTTACAACCTACTTAAGCTGAACCACACTACTCTAAAACGCATAGGTAAATGCTGTCGATAACTGCATTGTAAACTGTTTGAACCTCTATGTTCACCATAATACGATAAACTATGCCATTACCCGACCTACATGGAAATGTAATACAATAAATATGCAATGTTATGAATGTAATTAACAGAAGTGATTCTGTAAAGTCTATAATGTACATGCAACCCCCCTTCCCTTTCCCCTTTTCTTCTTTCTGTACCCCTAAACTCTTGATAAATGACAAAATAATAAGAATTGTCAAATTTAAAAAAAAAAAAAGAAAACCACTGACTTCACTACTATAATTATAGATATTCAATGCAGTTTAATCAACATATACATATAAAAGCCTGTCTAAATACATTTAAGCTTACCGTACTTGGACTTGACATACACTCATAAACCATTTCTTCATCCTACAGTAAAAGGAGCAATTTAGAATATTATATTTCATCTGAAACAGAAGATAAAACATCACAATCTTAACAATCAATTTAGATGTCAGGCATGGCTCCAGGGCAGAGCACCAGGAAAAATGGTGGTACCCCTGAAATGGCACCAAACAAATATTACTTTGGATAGTTGATATTTATTTGTATAAGAGGTGGGCCACTGCAAATCACTTAACCAGTGAGGGCTTATAGAGAGAGCAAGAATATTACTTTATATCTTTGCCCCCAACAGACAGTGCAGGAGGGGGAGGATGAGAGGCAGAAACGGGAAATATAGGCAAAGAGACAGATACATGGCATTGGGCTATGGGCAACAGGACATACTGGGGGTATGGATAGAGGATCACAAATATGGGTAACAGGTAGAGGGAAATATATTGGGTTTGTGGGCAGAGAGGGAAATGGGAATGTATTCAGAAAGTGGGGTTGGAAAAAGGGTCACCTATTAGGGGTATGGGCAGAGGGTCACATATGAGAAAATGGGCAGAGGGATACAATTGGGGGACACAAAATAGAGGAGGTAGGCTAGCACAGTGCACAAAAATACACCTGTATACATGCACTAATGGGAAACAAACACATAGGTTTGGTTACTAAACTCCAAATTGCACCAAATGTAAATCCAAATTGCAAATGTAAGGCTAAACTATCCAAGGACAGTAGTTGAGCTGGATCTTTTCTTTTATTATTATTATTATTATTGCGATTTATATAGCGCCAACAGATTCCGTAGCGCTTTACAATATAATTAGAGGGGGGATTTAACTATAAATAGGACAATTACAAGAAAACTCACAGAAACGAAGGGTTGAAGAGGACCCTGCTCAATAATGATTGTGGCGAAACCGACCTCGCCACGTGTCCTTGGAGGGGGCTGCTTGCCCGCCTCTTGCCTTTGGACTATGGACCCGACTTTATGTGAATGTGTTAACCCAGATAGCTATGCCATGGAGCCCATTCGCAATTGGCAATTGAACTGTGTGAATAGGATCTGCGCGCTATTCGGTAGTTTTGTGCGCTCAGATCCCAGCTATCTGGGGATATATGAAATGTCTGTGTGTTATGTGTAAAAGGTGACTTTATGTATTTTAAAGTGTTTTACTGTCTTTGTGTCCCCATGTGCTCAATGGAGTCTGTCTCTGTCCTGGGAGGTAATTGCATTACTTCTCCATTGTCTCCAGGAGAGAGGGCTCTGTAAAACCGGTCTGAGCCGGAAAGCCATGCTGGCAGGGGTTTTAAAAAGATACTTTACTAACTTTGGAACCCCTGGTCTGATCCATGCCATTTTTTAATATGTTGTTCCCCTGAATGGATTGATTGTGGATATGTATTTTTTTTTTTTTTTTTAATTCTTTATTTTTCTGTGCAAATTAAATACAGATATATGCGAAGTGCCACAAAAGCACGCATAGAGTAATCAACAAACATTCAATTTGGCACTTGGAATCTGCACATTTTTCATTTTCCTCCTGTTGGATCAAGCTAGATACAATTTTTAGGTATATAGCAAGGAAATGATACGTTTAAACCACGTCAGTAAGCAATAATTCGACAATAAACTAGCCGCTTCAGAGCCAAAAGGCGGGTGCTACAAAGCATCATAGGTCTAGGTATAAAAAAAAACAAAAAACGCTGGGTTACTAGCTAGTGTTGAACTGTGAAATAACATACAGAGTTAAGTTAGGAGTTTCCAGCAGTTTTGTGGTGAGTAAGCTAGGCTAGATATTTAATATTCACATGACCGTGTTAGCTATGTTTAAGCTGATATGTAAAGTACATGCTGGGGAATAATAAAAGTAATAACAAACTTGTGGCTAACACTTGCTCATCAGCTAGCATTACTGCAAACTCGAATTCTGTATGTGTTATGTAATGGTATTGCCTCTCAGGTCCTTTCTTATGTTCTGCTTGTCAGGACAGGTTAGGTGCATGATTAGACCGGGCAATGTACCTTAAAGCAATCTATGGTCTGCAAATGCGGAATAAATGGACATTAGTACATTGCTCAATGTGTGGTACACCTTATGTGGAACTCTGCATGTCGCCGCTCAGCTTATTAAACAGGATTTGTGTCCATATGTTAGTCCCAGAGGCTAAGATAGAGGTATGCCAGGGGCTCACAGGAAAGCCTGAACACGTCGGGTGACCGCTAGGATAGACCAGGGTTGCAGTGCCATCAGTGCCTGTGCCTTGAGACAGTCCGGGGTTTCTTGCGTTCATCCAATGCCCTGTCTGTGTGGTGGTCGGTGTTCACTTGGCAGTGGTGGCAGGTTAGCTGGGCCACTGGAGTTGGTGGCATCAATGCCTTTGGGGTAGGTATCTGAGCGCAGTCCAATAGTGCTTGCTGATCCAAGATGGGGTCGTCTGCTATGTTTGTGTAGCCTGGGGCTGATGTCTGTCGTTGCAGGATTCCGCTCAGAGACCTGTCGCTTAATTCCCCACTGTGTTCCCCTGGGCCTCAGCAGTGCAGGATGGATGTAGGGTGAGTGTGGGACTGACACCATGGCAGGGGCATCGTGCTTGGCGGTAAAATTTCTGTTTCCCAGGGCTTGGTTACGGGTCATCGCTTTGGGTTGAGGTGTCGCCTTACGAGTATGCGGGTTTAGCGCCGGGGTCTTCCCCTTCTGGGCCCTCCGTCCAGGGAGGCTGTGGTGGACTCTGGGCGGTGTGGGACCTGTTAAGTGAGTCCTCTCTCTCCCCGGCTTCCCTGGGGATATTAGAGGTACCCCGCTTTTTTCTTGCCGGGAGGGAAGGAGGTTCTGTGGTCTTTGTTCCCCTCTGTCCCGCAGCCTCTGCCAAAATGCGCTGAATATAGCCTCTAGCCGCTCCTCAAGCGTCCCCTGCGGGCCTCGTGCTGAGATGTCCGATCCGGCAGCCGCCATTTTGGTCTCAGTTTCCGCTTTGAGCGCTGGCCTCAAGCACGGGTGAGTAGCTTGATGTGTCCCATAGCTTTGAGGCATAGCCCGTCTGAGTATGCCGGGATAACCCCCACCGGCTGGGGGGGGGATACGGGGTTTCCAGCCACCGCAGCGTGTCTGCCAGCCAGCAGGGAGATTGGCCGCCTCTCCCATGCTCGCCCCCACTGGTAGGCCGCAGGTTGTTTTAGCGGTCCGGTTTCTTGGCTGCATGTGAGAGTTCTGCAGGGCGTAGCTCCGTTGTTCACCAACACTCTCTGGGGTTCAGAATCTTTGAGGTGCCCTATTAAAAGTCGATTTGCGATATTTTTAGCAGGTTCTCACTCGGAGCTGTCTCTTGATGCGACCAGTTAGCCCGGCGGTCAGGCCCCGCCCCCCGTGGATATGTATTTTTATGTGAATGTGATGTATGGTTTTAGAGTTATGAAAGTTGGGTAGAAAGTATGTTTTAACTGTATGTATAATTGAGTTTCCTCTCAGGATAAGGGGAGGGAATATGTGGGATGTAACTGATGTGTGAGTGGTTGTTTTATACCTCCCTGTGGGCGGACCTGTATTTGTAACAACTGCAATAAAAACCAGGCTGGGTGTGCCAGCACCTCAGATTCTGCTTGACCCTCAAAACGAAGTGTCGTCTCGTTATTGGGGGAATTGGATTGTATGCTGACTGCCAGGAGTGTAAGCGGATTGGATGCTTTTCCTGTTCAGCTATTACAGGGTTCGTGTGTTTCCAGTTCGGGAGTTGGAAGATTCGTACAGTTTGCAGTTCGGGAGATTGGTGCTTGCAGTAGCTGCTTGTCGATCTGGAAGGGGATTATCGCCTAAACGTTTTTTATCCTCTTGTGGGCGAAACGGTCCGTTACAATGATTATTATTCATAGCCGAATACGGGGTGTGGATTTAAGATTTAGGGCTTTTTATATATAAACAACTAATGTAGATCAAATAATTGGTAAAAAAAATATATAAATGAATTAATTAATAACAAAATAAACTACTAAAACAATTAAAAGGAGTTAATTTTTACCCAGTAGTAAAATATGAAATTATATCCCAAAAAGAAAGAGGAAAAAAAAAACAATCTTTACAAATGATACTAAAGTTTAATGGTATAATGTTACTGAAAAGTTTATCCATATCTCTCCTCTCCTTGACATCCTCTTTGTCTCCTCTACCGTTGGTCCAGCGACTCTAATAGACATGGCTTGTCTATGTATTGTGTTATAGTCTGCACGTTTAGGTTCCGCGCTGATCCTGACCGCTTCTGAGTCAGAAAGGAGTGGGAGATCCCAGAGAACTTTTGTAGAAAGCCTGAAGGTGTATGATTTGTGCCCAATTCTGGGTGAAGTTTGTATAGAGGGAATGCCTTGGGGCACCAAGCAGTGATCTCCATTACGCCTGCCTGTAGCCTTGCATACAGCAGCCACAAAAGTTTCAAGGAAAACTCCCATGAGGACTGCAATCAGACGCGAGACCTCCCAAAAAGTGGCAGCCTCCACTCAGCAACCCTCAGCAGAACCCGGGAAAACCATACTGGCAAGAAGGTGCAGAGAGAGAATTTTAAGGAGACCTATCTGGGACTGTTGACTGGAACACTAACTCATCATCAGATACTACCTCCAAGACAGGCCTGGGCTTGTGAGGGCACTCATGGTCTCCATAAATGGCTCCATTATACAAAATTTGCCTTGTTTCAGGATTGTGCTAAACACACCCGTATCTCTATCTTATGAGAAGAGTTGTCTATACATGTCAGTTTTGTTTTTGTAGTATGCTATCATCTCAGTACTATGTAGCACTAATATTTTTGTTACTATATAAAAAATAATTCAACTTGTGAGATATCACTCTTATACCGCAACATGCTTTACTCAAATGTCTATTTAGCCTATGTTTTCTCAAAACCTTCATAAAATAATGATTGACAAAAAAAGAAATGTAAAAAAAAAACTTGTTACTTGAAGTGTCACTTTAGCCATAAATGACCTTAACATTTAGCTACCACAAACAGACTAATATTTATGCTCAAAGTCACCCCTTCAAACACATTTGAACCAACTTCCTCCTTCTCGTCTTCTCGTCATAATCCTACCCATGCTTACACTCTAAACCTTTCAACTTTTTCCTCTCTGTTTATGGAAATATGCTCTGTTAGATTCACACACTGATCTGATCACCTGTCACGTCTAAACATTTGTTATGAAGGAACACAACTGCAGATTTCGTATAGTTTGAATATTTATTAAAGAAAGTAAAAGGTAAAGACTTTAATTCCAATTTACAGGTACTGTAGCTTTAAGTAGTAAACGATAACTGAAGTCCACAATTACAGGCACTGTAGCTTTAAGTAGTAAACGATAACTGAAGTCCACAATTACAGGCACTGTAGCTTTAAGGAGTAAACGATAGTAAATTGCAGACACTGAATCAATAAGGAGTCTCTTAGTAGAGTTAACGGTTTAGGTGATAAGTAATTACAATAGCTGTTCCATACTTTAACTGAAGCAAGACTGATGCAGATAACTGATATGCAGTATGAGTTGAAGTTAGCTGTAACGGGATTGTTTTTACCGAAGGACTTTGGAGACAGGTAATAACAGCTTTTAGATGCAACTCTTATCACATTGGTTTTACTTAGCTTCCGGCACATAGAACACTGGTTCCCGAGATCTCCTCAGAGGCGGATGAAGAGTGTTTAATCTTTAGTCGTGGATGAGGAGAGGTGAAGGGAACTTTGCAGAGTCTTTCAGTCCGGTCTGGTAGCAGAGGCTTTCACAACGAAGTTGTAGCCGGGTTGTGAGTAAGGAACGTAGTTCAATAATCCAGCCCTGATCAGCTGGTGCAGTCAGATTAAATAGGCAGACCGTGTCATACAGGGGTGTGGCTAGGCTCCGTGGAACCAGGAAGTAAGAGGATACCATAGTTAAGGCATTACAGTACCCCCTCTCTAATGAGCAACCTCTGGGTGCTATTAATTTGGCTTAGAAGGGTTATGCTTGTGAAATTTGGAAATCAATTTATTAGCATGAACAACAGAGGAGTTTTCCCATGTATCTTCATCAACACCATATCCTTTCCATCTGATGAGGTATTGTAAGGAGCCACGATGGATCCTTGAATCCAGTATACTTTGAATTTCGTATTCTTCTTCACCCTGGACCAATATGGGATCAGGAGAAGTAGTGACATTTCTTTGGAAAGGGTCAGGATGATAAGGCTTTAGCAAGGACACATGTTTGGATCTTTGGCATACAGAACAGGAATTGACATAAGATTCAATAGTTTGGTCTTGACGAGGCCACCAATAGTATCTTTTAGACAATTCAAGGGTCTTTTTCATACCTGGATGACCTGCCAGAGGAGAATCATGAATAATTTCAAGTACTTTAATTCTGAAAGAGGGAGGTACATAAATCCGGTCTTTAAAATAGTAGAGACCGTTTTTCTTGGATAATTTACTTGATTTAGGAAGTTCAAGAGCGTCTTCACTGAGACCTTTAACGTCGTCGATAAGAGAAGATAGGATTCCAATGACTGTAGGAGGAGGAGACTCCAGTTCGGTGTCAGAACAACATGAGGTTTTAGCTGGTTCTTTCGTAGACTGGAGAATTGGAATACGTTGCAAGCATGTTTTCTTGCAATAATCAGAATCAAATGCAAGAGAGAAGGGAAACCATGAGATTTGAGGGTTGTGGTTCCTTAACCAGTTGATCCCTAATATAATAGGAAAAAATGGTGATGAGATGACATCAAATATAAGACTTTCCGTATGAGTATGATTGATGGTTACTTTTAGAGGGATGGATTCATGAAGTATTGGTCCCGATGAGATGAGGGACCCGTCAATCACTTTAACAGGTACAGAAGTTCTTTTACGAACACAAGGAATTTTATTCTTTGTTACAAAGGCTGAGTCGATGAATACTCCATTTGCACCGGAATCGATAACAGCCTTGGTTATAATTCTTTTATTGTCCCACTGTAATACAAGAACGATAGGGGACATTTGAGTATTTGCTGTAGAGGGAAGTACACTTAGGATGGAAGAGGCATGAGACTGCCTTCTGCCTTTTATCCGTTTCAATGAAGGACAATCAGAGACTAAATGAACTTGAGAGGCACAATACATGCATAGGTTTAATTGACGTCTTCGATTTTTCTCTTCAGGAGTGAGGGGACTTCTTATTATCCCTATTTCCATAGGTTCGATTGGTTCAGATGGGTTGTCAGGAGGCTTTGGAGCCCCTATTTCCATAGGTTCACTTGGTATGGAAGTCTTATCTGGAGCTTTTGAGGGAGTGAAAGGTTTGCGGTCTTTTGAATGTGAAAGGGCTTTTTCGGCCTTTCTTTCTCTTAATCTTCTGTCAATGCTGATTGATAGGCGAATTAGAGCGTTCAAATTAGTAGGGAGTTCTGTTCTAGATAATTCATCTTTTACAGCTTCCGATAAACCAATTCGAAACTGGTTGCGCAATGTGATGTCATTCCATTGCGTTTCTATAGCCCATCTTTTGAATTCAGCAATGTAATCTTCAACGGGTCTATTTCTTTGCTGTAGTGTTCTGATTGTTAAATCAGCTGTAGCTTGTTTGTTAGGATCTTCATAGAGAAGTGACATGGCTTCAAAAAATTCATCTAGTGAATCTAAAATGGGGTCATCGTTTTCCAGAAAGGAATGAGCCCATGACATAGGTTCACCTCTTAGAAAGGAAATAACCGAACAAACTTTAGTTCTTTCTGTAGGATAGGATCTAGGTTTCAAAGCAATTAAAAGTTTGCAAGAGTTGAGGAACTCCCTGTATCTGGAACGATCTCCATAGAACTTTTCAGGGTTACACACAGCAGGATCACTAGCCGAGTGCAGAGTAGTATGAGGAGTATGAGTTTGTAAATCTCTGATATAAGTGAGAAGTCTTTCATTAGTAACTTGCAGGTCTTGCACACTTTGGGCTAGTGCATTAACTCTTTGATTCAGCGTAGCTATAGTAGAATCGAAATCTGCTGGATCCATTACAATGGCTGGATTATTCTGTCACGTCTAAACATTTGTTATGAAGGAACACAACTGCAGATTTCGTATAGTTTGAATATTTATTAAAGAAAGTAAAAGGTAAAGACTTTAATTCCAATTTACAGGTACTGTAGCTTTAAGTAGTAAACGATAACTGAAGTCCACAATTACAGGCACTGTAGCTTTAAGTAGTAAACGATAACTGAAGTCCACAATTACAGGCACTGTAGCTTTAAGGAGTAAACGATAGTAAATTGCAGACACTAAATCAATAAGGAGTCTCTTAGTAGAGTTAACGGTTTAGGTGATAAGTAATTACAATAGCTGTTCCATACTTTAACTGAAGCAAGACTGATGCAGATAACTGATATGCAGTATGAGTTGAAGTTAGCTGTAACGGGATTGTTTTTACCGAAGGACTTTGGAGACAGGTAATAACAGCTTTTAGATGCAACTCTTATCACATTGGTTTTACTTAGCTTCCGGCACATAGAACACTGGTTCCCGAGATCTCCTCAGAGGCGGATGAAGAGTGTTTAATCTTTAGTCGTGGATGAGGAGAGGTGAAGGGAACTTTGCAGAGTCTTTCAGTCCGGTCTGGTAGCAGAGGCTTTCACAACGAAGTTGTAGCCGGGTTGTGAGTAAGGAACGTAGTTCAATAATCCAGCCCTGATCAGCTGGTGCAGTCAGATTAAATAGGCAGACCGTGTCATACAGGGGTGTGGCTAGGCTCCGTGGAACCAGGAAGTAAGAGGATACCATAGTTAAGGCATTACATCACCTTTTTAATGCTACATATTTAAGAAAGACCATGCACCAGTTTATTTTAGCCTCTTTGAAGCAACAACAATACATCCTTAGATATTCAATGGTTCTCTGTTACAAATCCTTTATGCACTGTAGGATATCTGACTGTCCTTTTTTGTAAGATGATGTAGAGCAGGGATAGGCAACCTTCGGCATTCCAGATGTTGTGGACTATATCCCCCACAATGCTCTTACACCCACAATGCTGGCAAAGCATCATGGGAGGTGTAGTCCAAAACATCTGGAGTGCCGAAGGTTGCCTATGCCTGATGTAGAGTATGCTGGTGAGATGCAGAGTATGCTGGTGAGATGCAGAGTATGCTGGTGAGATGTAGAGTATGCTGGTGAGATGTAGAGTATGCTGGTGAGATGTAGAGTATGCTGGTGAGATGTAGAGTATGCTGGTGAGATGTAGAGTATGCTGGTGAGATGTAGAGTATGCTGGTGAGATGCAGAGTATGCTGGTGAGATGCAGAGTATGCTGGTGAGATGTAGAGTATGCTGGTGAGATGTAGAGTATGCTGGTGAGATGTAGAGTATGCTGGTGAGATGCAGAGTATGCTGGTGAGATGTAGAGTATGCTGGTGAGATGTGTTTAGCAAAACTATGTATCAGTACAATTATTATTTGTAGTTAGTCTTCTTCACCCAATTATTCAAGACACCAACTGATTATATTCACACTGGGGAAGACCAACAGTTCCATAACTTTCATCAACATTTAATTATTATTATGTAAAACATGGTGGTGTACTCACATGAGTGCTGTCAGTTTCTTCTCGACTTTCAGTTTCCTAAAAGTAAAAGCAAAGCATTATAATCTTATTATTTCCCTAACAGAAAAACAGGCAGAATGGGGACACACATTCAGGTCGAATATTTAAAAGGACGGCAGCCCCAATAAAAGTGGCAGGACCAGAGAGAGAAGGCATGTCCAGGGGCTATTGGAGCTGCTGCCAGGCAATAGCAACGTTTTGATTGGTCCTTTACTATACGAGGGGAAATATTTTCAAAAGACTTCTGAATGGTGGGATTGGTTTATCCAGCTGAATAATTTTTCCTCAAACTGAAATTTTGTTCAGGATGTCTGACACTCATCTTCTGTTCAGCTGAATCTTGTCAATATAAACATTATGAATATATTTTTCAGTTCACTGACAGACATACGGTTCCATCATTTGGTTCACAGATCAAGTAGGGAATAGGTGGGGGAAAAAAATATACCGTATATAAAAAAAATCAAAATATATATATTTGTAGTCGGGGCAATCAAGCCGTGATGATAGTGTAACATAGCATATTATAACCAATAGACATATTCAAATGACAACAGTCGGTTGTGGTGTGCCGGAACCGACAGAGCAGTAGGCCTGTAATAAAAGTGGGCCCACCTTAGAAGGTGATATGAATAGAGGGAGCGGTGGGAGGGGTGACTCGCCAAACTATCCACGGTAAGGTAGGAGGGGGTTGGCAGCCCTTTTAAAGGAAATCAAGCCCCTCCCACAACTATTGTGTCTACTCAGGCTCCCACATAGTATCTCCCGGCTACTTAAGGATTTTAGCATATGGTACACGAGGCAGCAGTGAGTATGATGACCTTTCTGTAGCTCAATCTTCCTATTGTTACATATTTTGTGACTAAATATTGTGAAAGTTGTTAGAATGTTCTGACTGTCAAAAAGAAAAAGTTCCAAGAGGTCAGTAATTCCAATTTAGGCTAACTAATTAAGGACACAAATGCAAGTAATAGGTATAGGGCACTCAATTAAGATCCTTATTATGTCTCAATGTTGTCAGGTAAAGTTTGATGGCCAATAAACCACCACTATACTCTATTGCTATATGCTGAGGTTTTTGTTGTACTTTAGAGACACAGACACATTTGTACTCACTGTAGGTGCATCATCCTCCCACGTCATATATGGCAAGATATCCACATCTTCTGCACATATTATTTCCATAATATCTGGTTCAATATCTTGTTGGCTTTCATCAGCTTCCTAAAAGTATAAATAACGATTAATAATTGTATTTTACCCATGTGCAACAAGACACATTAAACAAAATCCACTAAAAGCTGCAAACTAACATAGAACACTACAGGGAGTGCAGAATTATTAGGCAAGTTGTATTTTTGAGGATTAATTTTATTATTGAACAACAACCATGTTCTCAATGAACCCAAAAAACTCATTAATATCAAAGCTGAATATTTTTGGAAGTAGTTTTTAGTTTGTTTTTAGTTATAGCTATTTTAGGGGGATATCTGTGTGTGCAGGTGACTATTACTGTGCATAATTATTACGCAACTTAACAAAAAACAAATATATACCCATTTCAATTATTTATTTTTACCAGTGAAACCAATATAACATCTCAACATTCACAAATATACATTTCTGACATTCAAAAACATAACAAAAACAAATCAGTGACCAATATAGCCACCTTTCTTTGCAAGGACACTCAAAAGCCTGCCATCCATGGATTCTGTCAGTGTTTTGATCTGTTCACCATCAACATTGCGTGCAGCAGCAACCACAGCCTCCCAGACACTGTTCAGAGAGGTGTACTGTTTTCCCTCCTTGTAAATCTCACATTTGATGATGGACCACAGGTTCTCAATGGGGTTCAGATCAGGTGAACAAGGAGGCCATGTCATTAGATTTTCTTCTTTTATACCCTTTCTTGCCAGCCACGCTGTGGAGTACTTGGACGCGTGTGATGGAGCATTGTCCTGCATGAAAATCATGTTTTTCTTGAAGGATGCAGACTTCTTCCTGTACCACTGCTTGAAGAAGGTGTCTTCCAGAAACTGGCAGTAGGACTGGGAGTTGAGCTTGACTCCATCCTCAACCCGAAAAGGCCCCACAAGCTCATCTTTGATGATACCAGCCCAAACCAGTACTCCACCTCCACCTTGCTGGCGTCTGAGTCGGACTGGAGCTCTCTGCCCTTTACCAATCCATCCATCTGGCCCATCAAGACTCACTCTCATTTCATCAGTCCATAAAACCTTAGAAAAATCAGTCTTGAGATATTTCTTGGCCCAGTCTTGACGTTTCAGCTTGTGTGTCTTGTTCAGTGGTGGTCGTCTTTCAGCCTTTCTTACCTTGGCCATGTCTCTGAGTATTGCACACCTTGTGCTTTTGGGCACTCCAGTGATGTTGCAGCTCTGAAATATGGCCAAACTGGTGGCACGTGGCATCTTGGCAGCTGCACGCTTGACTTTTCTCAGTTCATGGACAGTTATTTTGCGCCTTGGTTTCTCCACACGCTTCTTGCGACCCTGTTGACTATTTTGAATGAAACGCTTGATTTTTCGATGATCACGCTTCAGAAGCTTTGCAATTTTAAGAGTGCTGCATCCCTCTGCAAGATATCTCACTATTTTTGACTTTTCTGAGCCTGTCAAGTCCTTCTTTTGACCCATTTTGCCAAAGGAAAGGAAGTTGCCTAATAATTATGCACACCTGATATAGGGTGTTGATGTCATTAGACCACACCCCTTCTCATTACAGAGATGCACATCACCTAATATGCTTAATTGGTAGTAGGCTTTCAAGCCTATACAGCTTGGAGTAAGACAACATGCATAAAGAGGATGATGTGGTCAAAATACTCATTTGCCTAATAATTCTGCACTCCCTGTATATTATTATAAAGAACATTGCTGTGACTCTGCAGTGTATTTGGAACAAATTATGGAGCTGTAAACTACTTCAAGCATAAACACACAGTGATGAATAAAACACAAGTGGCACATCTCAAATTATGTTATGTATTTGTTTTACTGCTTATGTGAGTAGAATGTGGAGTATGCAGACACTAGACATGTGCAATTCATTTTGGTCCGAATTTAAATTCAGACGAATTTTGGCAATTCAGACATTGCCGAAGTCCCGAATTGCGGAAGTGCCGAACCGAATTTCGGAAGTGCCAAAGTGCTTTGGATTACTGAAAAGTGGCAAAACAGGAGAGGAAGGGAAAATTAAGGGAATGATGACAGGAATCTAACCTTACCCCTACTAGGTTGGGGTTAGGGATAGGGTTAGGGTTGGAGTAGGGTTATGTGGCTAGGGTTGGGTTAGGGTGGGGTTAAGGGTAGGGCTGGGGTAGGGTTAGGGGTGGGGTTTAGGGGTAGGGTTAGGGGTGGGGTTAGGAGTTAGGGGTATGGTTAAAGGTAGGAGTGGGGTTAGCGGTAGGGGTAAGGTTAGGGGTGGGGTAGGGTTAGGGAACTGCCGAATTCCCAAATTTCGGAAGTCCAAACCGAACCAAATTTTTTGCCCATGCACATCCCTAGCAGACACACAGCTTTAAGTGATGCAGCTAGTCTGACACCTTTCATACCAACAATGTTATTTGTAATTTGGTCCATCTTCTTGACAATTTATTATATCATAGAATAAACAGTGTAACTCTCTTGTATTCTATTCTCTGTGCTATGATTTTACACAAACAAACAAAAAGTTGTTTTTTAACAGTCGTTTTGGTGGTTGATCTAAGAATGTAAGAAATTCAGCCTACATGCTTTATACATGAAATTGTGGCTAAGAAAGACATACCCGTTTTTCCACTGCAACAAAACTTGTAAATTGAGTTAAAATGGAATATTCCTTGCTGAGCTCAATAATTCTCCTCTTGCTCATCTCCTTTTCCATCTGTACAAAAAAAAATTGAGAATCGTAGGGTTACAATTTGAAATTAATAGCTTGCTGTATTGTTTGTGTTGCTTTGAGTGCCCTGAAACCATCCCCTGGTTTAATATCAAATCATTTAGGAATGGCTTACAATAAACTAGGGGCTACCCTCTGTATCAAGGGACTGTCCCCCAGTATGGCCGCATCAATAATATGGATTTAACACTTCCTTATTACCAATGTGAATTTCTTTGTATCTGGAAAAATGAATTGGTTGACAGTGATGGTGGAGGGTTTTATATGTAATAACTTTATGACTATTTGTATTAACACCATTGCATGGTTCATCTGTTTTGAACTAACATGGCTATTTACTAAATTGAGTATTCAAAGTGAATTTCAGCTTTAAGGTTAAAATAGCTGAACTGGAAAAATCTAGCTATGCTTTCAGATTGGCTACTCTGGCTTTAAAGTTTAATTAAATACAAAAATAACACAAACTGGATAGCACTCTAGTAAAATGAATGCTAATCGATGCTATAAGAAAATAACTCTATCCTCCCAGAGTCCAAAAGTAAATCTAAAAAATCTAAATCCCAAAGGAACACACACAAAAGACAAAAATAACACCTTTATTACATATATTCAGAACCTTCTATTTATTGAACCTAAATAAATCAGGAAGACAATATTGGACTATCTCCAAGAAGAAAAAAAAATTGGTGTTAAATCACTTGGCATACTAATGCATAGTAGACCAAAACAATAATTGTACAAAAAGATGATAAGACAAACAAAAGAATAAGAATGAATAAGCAAAAAGAAAAAATAACTTCAAAAAACATGTTAACACAAATAACATAACCCATATCAAACAAAAGAGTAAATAAAAAAAAAAAGAATATAAGAATATGTAGTTCAGAGAAGAGGGAAATACTATAGCCCCAATGTTTTGGTGTAATGCCTTCGTCAAGGAGGCTCCTTGACAAAGGCTTTGGCCGAAACGTTGGGGCTTGTTCTTTTTTTCTGGGACCTATAGTTTCTCCCTCTTCTCTGAACTACATATTCTTATATTCTAGTTTGAATTTACTCATTTGTTTGGTTTGTATTAATTTATTTGTATACTGGTAATATAGTGTTAATACAATTTTCTCAATAATTTTTTTCTTTTTGCGTATTTATTCTTAGTCGTTCATTTGTGTTATCTTTTGTTGTATATTGATTTTTTTTCGGTCCGCTACACATTATTTTTTTTCTTTTTGGTTATAGTCCAATATTGTCTTCCTGATTGATTTAGCTTTAACGAATACATAGTATGTACTGAATATATATAATAAAGGTGTTATATTTTTCTTTTGGGTGTGCGCCTTTGTGATTTAGCGTAATATTTGAAATTGACAGTGCATTCACATTGAATTCTGACTTTTGTAAATCTTTTATCTTCCTCAGCCAGTCACTCATATTGCTTGAAGTGAACAATTACAATCTAGCAGATAATACAGTTTAATGTATGTTCTGTGCTATCACTCATATTGACCAACAGCCTCGGTATACAAACCTCTTGTTTATCATCGTCTTCATGCAGCAATCCTTCCTCAAAATCTCTAATTAGAGCTCTGGCTGTGAGCTTGTGCAACAGCTGAATGAATGAAATGAAAAGTAAACATTTACTGCAGTACAGCAGGTGCATATATATGTTTTATGCATAGACTTTTCTTGCCCCACACCATTCCCCGGACCCTGTATAAAAATACCACTTGAAAACAATTGTATCTCTATAAATAAATGACAGACAGACAGACAGATTGACAGCCAGATTCAAAATCCAATTAGAGTTGCTTGATTTCATGCTTCATGTTAATGAGGTAGGTAAAAACTGGAATTTAGTGTTCAATATTCTGTTAAACAGATTGCCTACGTTTTTTAGAAAATGTTATTTTTATTGTGTAGTCCACACAGGTCAAACTTTTACGCAATTAGCATACAACAAATTACTTTTACTCCCATTTCCCAATTTTTGTTTCACAGCCCCTGAATGTCAATACCATCGGATGACTAGGACAGTCTCTGATTAGATATTGCTGGACTGCCTGGAGTCGGAGACATCCAGCAAATGGCCCAGCACTTCCTGGGATCAACAGGTACATAGATTCTGGTATGCAGCCAATCATGTCCTATGGAAACAGTCAGTCGGCTAACATGATGGACTATTGCACGGAAAGATCCACTGAGATAGAAGCTGTGTGGCCAGGCTTCATCATGAAGTCTGTAAGTGGCAGTGACATACCTTATATGTCTGCTTTAACTAAGTGGTTGAAAAAATAACAAAAATATAATATTGCTGCTGAACTTTTTTTTATCCAAGTTAACAGCAGCTCAACACACCTAATAAGATCACAAGATCAAAACAGTCTGAAGGTTTTTCTGCTAGTTAGAGCATATTGTATGTAGGATTAGAGCATCAAATATTTTCACATGTACTGTTATCAATAGGGTTGTTGTTTTTTTGTTTTTTTTGTTTTTTTACACAGTTACTTTTTAATCTAAAACTTACTGTTCCCGTTGTCTTCTGTAATTCTGTTGTGGATACCACGGTTTCATACTCTTTATCCTCAAACATAGCTTTCAGTTTGGCCTGAAATTAAAGTTCAGGAAAATCACATTGACAAACGATTTCCACTGCGATCCAATTATTAAATTCTCTTATTTATCTAACTCCGGAGGCGTTTTAGACTGTCATCCGCAGATAATACTACAGTAATACTAAGTGAACAATTTTACTATCAATAAGATTTTAAATGACTATATGTAACGTGAAACGCTGATAATTATTTGCACTTGTGAGTGGATATGCAATAAAGCAACAGAATAATGCTGTTATTAAGAGCTGTGGGTGATTCTGTTTTCATTCTATACATTTAATACATATACACGCATACAAATATACACACACACACACACATATATATATATATATATATTTTTTTTTTTGTTATTTTATTCTTTATTTAACATTGACATATTGAACTGACATGCTCAAAGTATTTAACCATATAGTTGAATACAATGTGAATATAAACAATTGGTGGTTTTCAGTAAACATCATGGTTGAATAACATAGAATACTTATAATTTGCATATACTTATGTCTAGATATCTGGTTATCGATCCCTAGTCAATGTTGGTTTTAAATTTTTGATTACATAAGAGAAACAGAAGTAGAACATGTATATCTCACATCTCTGGCTCTAGACCAGTGTTTCCCAACCCAGGCCTCAAGGCACACCTACCAGTCCAGGATTTAGGGATTACATAGCAGTGGCTAAGGTGTTTTTAGAAAAAAAAAGAAAAAACACCTTAGACACAACTGGGTCACCCCTAAATCCTGGACTGGTAGGTGTGCCTTGAGGACTGGGTTGGGAAACACTGCTCTAGACCATCTTTAGGTGCCTACTGTAATCTTTGATTCCCCCTCTCCTGCCACTCCCCAGTATCGTTTGACGCTAAAGGTGGCAGACCTCCCATCTGTCCTTGGTCCCGGCAAGGCTCCCTGTTTGTTGCCTAGGTCCTCCTTAGGCCAATGATTTGTAAGAACCCAACCATATAGACCTACAGACATAGGGAGTCTAGGGGTTTGGTAGCGGTGTCAACTCTATCCCCTGAACGGGGTTATCAGGGTTTAGTTTTAGCCATTTTAGCCATCCCCAGCAACTGGACGACACACAGCTCTGGGGGTACAACTGAACTTTATTCTCACATACATGGCTTTTATGCCCAGTCCCATGCAAGGGGTTTCATACACAAGAAATGTAGGGGTTTTAATCCCAGAATCCCCTGTGCCTGAGAGATAATTGCTTGAGTAAACTCCTCTAATTTAATTATCTCTCAGGTACATAAAATCCACAAAATATCCCGTACCCCAACCATACCTAGGAACCCCACAAAAAGTACATTCCCTCATAGCCCCGATTTGAGTGTCCAATATATCCAAGAATCACTCTTTTTTTTCTCCTTACAGGTAAAATGTAATATGTATTATTATTTTCAATTATTTTGTTTAAATAATCACTAGAAACGGGAATGCCATCGTGGTGAAGTTATGACTGGCCAGCTCAAAATAGTTCCAGGGAAATAGGTGTCCTGGCCGGTCTCCGTTCGTGAGGTTCCTGTGTGAACGCCATACAAGGGAATCGCTTGCTTTCAGGGTACGAATGCTCCTCCTCTTCGGTAGTTCATATCTCCCGAACGACATTTGTGTAGATGGTCGGGAACGGGCAGCGGTCGGAGGTTTACCGGTGTTTGCGTGAGTGCCTAGCCAAAAAGAGTTTCAGGCACTCGATGACCAAGTACCGCTGCCTGCGTTCGGGAGACAAGATGGCCGCCATTCTCTCTGCCACGTGTTCGGTTATATGAAATGGTGGCTACCCAGGGAATTGGTTCCCTTGCGGTTTCGCACTTAAGTGGTTGGAGTCAATGTTCTAATGGGGTACAGGGGTGGTCCTCGTTCGGGAGACAAAGGGATTCCGTTCGTATGAAGTTTCCAGAACGGCCAAAGAGGAACCACACGAAACATACTGGAAAAAATACACGAACGGTGGTAATTCAGCTACAGGGGATACGGACAGCCCGGAAAGGGAAATAAAGAGTGTCTGGCAAGCGTCCACTCTGCTACAGTGTACACTAACATTATGACATTTACGATTATCTAAGCAATTAACTTTAAAAGAATTGAACATAAACAACACGTGAAACTATATTTCACATCATCAAATAAATTAAAAAACAAAACTAATTTTCCAGATCTGTGTAAACACAACCTAAAATCCAAATCATGTATTAGAGCTATAGCACTAGCAACATCAAGATTTATGCCTTAGGATCAAAGGTGTTGTAAGAGTAACGCTTTACCTGTAAAACAAAAGGGCTGGGTGACAATTACAAATGTGCAGTGGTTAACCAACTTGTGGTCAACTTTGTATTGCCTTTAGCTTTTTTAAATATACATGTCTGACGATTGTTGATCAAAGTTCGACACATAGAGAGGGCTGGCTTTGGAATTGGTTGGCCTTGGCAAGCCACCTTTAAAATCTCAAGGGAACACAGTTTTCAAAGCCAGTCCACAGCTCTTTCTGTGAACTCCTTTTATGGGCATACTAGCCAGGCCCTTCCAAAAAGACCTGGTGTGCATTAGACTGGAAAGGGTCTGGATGATCGTTGTGCGCCAGATGTGTTTGTTTTTTATTTTAATTTAATTACTACTACTTATCCCATCATAACATTTTAGAATTGTACACTATAATGAACCCTTACCTGAGTGCAGTGACGAATAAACCCATAAACAAGAAGTTGATCGTATGGGAAGAGAGCTGATATATTTGATGGAGCTTGGTAAAATTTCTGAGGATGTTCATTAAATTGTGTCCATTTAACGGAGACAGAGGAACATGTCTTATTGTCCAAGTTGTTTCTAATTTTGTCCAACTATAATGAAAAATACATACACAGTGAGGAACAGATAAATACATTATTCAAGGTTTCAAAGGACAGTCTCAATCCAAATATATCTCATAATGGTTCCTTGAAAGTAGCATTTTTATTATGTTTATTGAAAATTAACCTGGCATACTCAAAATGCTTGAATGCTGATGAGTTTCAGATGACTACGGCAAAAAAAAAAAAGTTGTCTGTTGTTGTTTTGGTTCTAAATAACACAATCCATTGCAACAGAGTTGGCAAAATTTAGAAAATTGACAGTTCAACTTTAAAAAGAACTGTTAACAAAATGACCTTGTTTATGTCATGCCATATATAGAATGTATGTACAGACATATAATTATAATTTTCACATTCATTTGTGATTTGCAACTAAAACCTATTGTGTTGTTTCACCTTATTATGCCACTTCTTCATAGCTGTGACATCAAAATACTGAAACATTCCACCTCCGTGCTGCGACAAACGCCTTAACATGGTGCGGTTTGCTGTAGTGCTGGAAATAAATGAATAGAGCATTACATGTTGCAAACCATACCACTAAACATACATATATATTTATATTAGATACAAAATACATAATCCAGCGCACTCGCTTATTGACTAAACAATGATCATAAATATCACAGATTGTAATAGTATTATTTAAAAACACCTCACATAGGCAAAGAATAATGGGGGTTTAGTTACATTATATGATCATATATTGCATATGCCACATCGTCAATGTACCCCATTCTTGGCAGGTCCTACTCTAGCAGCTTAATGCCTGCCCTTATGGGGCACCGTGGGGAAATTTCCCCGAAAATAGACGAACGCAGCAGAGCAGGAAATCCATCTAATTCCCACGACAGCTCGCATTTACCCCCACGCTGAAGAGCTGGTCATAAGTGCAGGCCGTCGTAAAATGAGGACCACCTGTATATACTCACAATGCACATCATATAACTGCTTTATGAAAATTATAATGAAAGTGAATTCAGAAGCTTCCGAATGCAGAAGCATACAAAAATATAAAAAAATAACACATTCGGAATGAATTTAACCAAATTATTCAAATCTATTTGTTTTCATAAGGATAGCAACTTAGGGTATGGTTTAGTAGACAAATCCCTAATTTCATATCCTAAAGTGGGATTAAGTATTTAAGGATAAGAAATTAGGGTGGGTATAACAGACTTCTGAATTTCAAATATTTCTGAAATGTTCTGCCAAATTTCAATTCATTACAAATTGGTAATTACTGAAATCCAGAATTACTGAATCAAAAACAAAACAAAAACAAACCAAATTTCATTTCCCAGTACTCATGTCTAATATATACCATGCGTTCTTGAAATTAGGGTGGTAAACAAACCTGAAGCTTAGTATACTTAGCTTAGTATACACCCAAAGAAAAATGGGCTGTAGTGATGATTGCAAATTGTGTCCTGGATTCTTTATTTTGTATACAATACTCTTCATAAAATGTCACTGTGTAGAGATGCCATGATTCCAACTGTCAAAATGTTAGCAAATCAGAAAATAGGATTTTAACTCACCCAATACCACAAATGAACAACCTAATTTTTCCTGAATTTCTTTTAAGAATCTGTAAGATAGCGCTTTCATTTTGAATGTGGCCGTCGGATATTAAAATGATATTATGCACTCCTGTTTGTTGGGCAAGTAAACTCACAGAGTGCAGAGGCTTCCAAAACTCTGTGTTTCCCATGTTCGGTTTCGCCCTCTAAAAGATCAGTAGAACAAAGTGAGATCATATAAACACAGAATAGAATTTCTCTTAAACAACTACATAAATACCCAGATTAAAACAAACCATTAACCAAAGTCTTTTTATTATAATTTATTTTTTTCCCTCAAAATATTTATTGGACGTGCTGTAGCATAGTATAATGTCACAGGTTACAATAAGATAACAATAAATATGGCTGTGGATCTATTTCTATATTTGAGACATTATTAATTTACAGCTTGTGTAAGTACATTTTAGGATATGCATGGAAGTCCAAACGGAATAAAAGAGGAGGGAATGTAAACGTGAAAGAAGCAAAATAAAAGAAAATGAAGAACTGAAATCATGGTTCCTAATATCAAATAATGGAAATAACAATTGGCTAGTCTTGCCTGAAATGTCGGCACCCAATAACATACATGTACAATGCAAAAAAAGAGGAGTAGGTTGCTGGAGAGAACGCGCTCCTTTATGTCAAATTTCTGTTCGCATAGTGTCAACCCAGGGTCGCCAGGTTTGTATGGATAAACAATGGTGTATTTTAGTTTTCACCTGCACTAGGCATGACTAAACTTGGGCATCCCCCATAATCCAAATCTGCCCCACCCCTTCCTGTCAAGGCTGCACCTCCTCCTAATTAAGAACACCCTTTCCTCTGTAAACTGCACCCCTTCCACGTTATGCTCCATCTTTTCCTCTTAGATCTCCACCTCTTCCTACCCCTTTGAGTACATACTCTCACTGACCCATAAATACACTCATTGGAATACACACTGTTTAACCACACAGACTTGCACTGACAGACACAATCTGACACTAATTGACACACATCGACAGACACAAACATACACACACTCTCCCTGATTTGACACATACATTCACTGGCAGGCACATACATTCACTGGCAAACACAGACACACACCGACAGACACAGAAACACTAAAAGACACACACTCATTCACCGAGACACACACACACACACGCACATTCTCTCACACATTCACAAATTATTATTATTAAGTAAAGTCCACCCAGCCTCCCTACCTTTGGGAGAGCTGGAGTGGATCCTGTCCCTAAGATCCAATGTTGATCCTGTCCCTGGGGTCCAGTGTGGCTGTTGTGATTCATCTTCTTGCTCTGCTCCTTTGTGCGCCATTTAGTTATGCTGGGTGTCGGAGTGATGTCAAATTCTGGCTCCAGGCATTAATGAAGAACAGGCGACAGAGCAAAGCAAGAATAGATCAGAGCTCCCTCGCTGTCCATTTACATTACACACAGCCAGCCGCGTCGGGTGGGGGCCCGTGGGCCCCAGTTACAGTTGCGACATCAGCAACCCCTGTAGTTCCGCTACTGTAGTTAAAGATAGTGGATAGTGGTATAGGTTACTTTCATAAGTGATTAAGTGTAGTAGTGATATAATTATTTTCCAATATCTTTCGATAGGTGGACATTGCCAGCATCTATCTGTAGAGCTTGGGAAGAATTTGTGGAGTTGATTTCCTGAGTGGCAATAGTGTAGGAACATTTGTGGATAAACTGAATATTTTTTTCCAGTCTGATGGTGTTAATGATATTTGAAGTTCTTGGATCCATAGTGATGTGTATTTTGGGAGGGGGCTTCCCTTTGATAATTGTACTAGTTCATAGAATATGGATAGACGTTTTTTTATTTAGTAATGTTATGGAAGCTACAATATTGCTCGAAAATGCATAGGGGGCGGTCACCTTTGTAAAAATTTGAGATGGAATGACTGAAGCGGACCAGCTGGTTGTACCTAAATTTTTCCAGCACAGTAGGGTTTTGCTGGTTTATAAGAATAGTAAACAGTTGAACTTCAGAGTTGGATAAAGCAGATCCCAATTTCAGATATGTAGAGTCAGTGTATGTTATATAAGCGAGGCCAGTTCTACCAGGACCAATATAGGTGAGGGGAGAGCATTGGATGGTGCCTAAACTGTGCCCATGTCTTCAACCTTGGTGTAATGGTAGGATGAGTAGTACAGGTGAGTAGATGAGAACTCTTCTTGTGCCAAGGGATAGTTTCAGTAGGATAAGTGAGAAAAGACCTTTCCAGGGCCAGCCACTGTTGTTGCTTACGTTTGTCCATTCATATAGGCTGGTAAGCATAACTGCCTGGTAATATCATTGCTCCCGGTATTGTCAAAAATCTTAGAAAAATGTGTCCATACGCAACTATGTGAGTATTACCAACAATCAAACTATCTGACCCATGATCAATCGGGCTTTCGCCAGAATCACTCCACTACAACTGCCCTCTTAAAAGTTTGCAATGACATCCAAACTGGCATGGAACAAGGAGACCTAACTGGAGCTATTTTCCTTGATTTTGCTAAGGCCTTTGACACAGTAGACCACGACATTCTACTGCACAAACTCAAAAACTCAGGTATTGGTGATCATTCGCTAAACTGGTTTCGATCGTATGTATCGGATTGCTCGCAATATGTGTCCATTTCTGACAGAGACTCCCTCCCTCTCCCAGTCACGTGTGGTGTTCCCCAAGGTTCCATTCTCGGCCCCCTACTATTTTCATTATTTATATGATCTGCCTAATGTCTGCAAATCCTCAAATGTACACATGTACGCAGATGACACGGTAATCTATGCGAGCAATTCCGATCTACCACAGCTTGAGGCTGTGCTCCAAGACCAGTTTACAGAGGTAGAAAAGTGGATCGCAAAAAACAAACTGTTCTTGAACACTGACAAAACTGTCACAATGATCTTTGGAACAGTACCTAAATTACACAAATTACACAATTCCCACCTATCCATCAAAACAATTTCAAATGGCACACTGACCGTAGGCCACTCTTTCAAATACTTGGGTATGATGTTAGACCCCAATCTACCTTTTGGCCTGCACATAGAAAAGCTTGCATCTAAACTTTATCCAAAACTAGGTGCCCTGTACAGAAACAAATCCTGCCTAAGCCCTTCAGTAAAGGAAAAGATTGTACAGCAAATGCTGATGCCAATAATTGATTATGGGGATGTAGTATATGCATCTGCATCGCAATCCCACATTAATAAACTCAACACATTGTATAACTCGTTCTGCCGATTTGTGCTACAATTTAATTACAGGACCCACCATTGTGACATGCTAAAAGAACTAAACTGGCTGTCGCTGGAATCCAGACGCACCCTTCATCTTTCCAGCCTTGTGTTTAAGAGCTTTTCTGGGAAACTCCCACCCTACCTGAACGCAATGCTTTCCCCGGCTGTTCCCACTTCCTATAACCTCCGATCCAGTACCAACACTTTACTTAGTCTACCTCAATACAAAAAGAAAGCAGCCCGATCCTCCTTCTCCAACAGTGCACCGCATTTGTGGAACGACCTCCCGCACAAATTAAAATCTTCCCTAAGCTTAAAATCCTTTAAGAGATCCATCTCTACATACCTCAAATCAGAATGCACCTGTCATGGTTGATTATATATTTCCTACCTGTTCTATGTTAAATTTTGTATATATTGTATATTAATATTGTTTTGTATTTTATTGTACACTAACTCTAACAAAGCAATGATTTGTGGACCCAGGACATACTTGGAAACGAGAGAAATCTCAATGTATCTTTCCTGGTAAAATATTTTATAAATAAATAAATAAATAATACTGCTCTAGATGTAGAAGGCCCAGACCACCTTTCAATTTAGGGTGGGTAAGTAATGTGGAAGACAATGTGTGTTGTTATAATAATAATAATAATAATAATAATAATAATAATAATAATTTAGGTAGGAAGATTGGGAGATAATGTAAAAAGTATAGGAAGTGTGAACGAATATTTATGTTATTTTTTTTATGTTAGGATATTAACTCAACAGAGAAAGCCAAGTTCCAGCATTCCAAATCTCAGGACACGGCCTAGATTAAGGGAGGGAAGTTGAAGTCAGATAATTGATGGCGGTTAGGTGTACTTACAAATATTTGACTGATTTGTCTACCCATGCAATTGAAAACGATTGAGAGAGGGAGAGAAGTTGATATTCAGAGTTTCACTCTTTGTCAAATTGACAAGAAAATTATATGCATGGCTATATAAGGAAATTTCTTTGAGCACTTATGGTAGTGATGTTTTAGGATCAGTGACCGTAAAAAGAAAAGGCTGCAATTTTAAATTCTTGCCAAGTACCTGCAAAGGCTGCAATTTTATATTTTCGCCCAGTAACATCTATCGGTAAATATAAGCCAATTATACTAACTATAAAATTACATAACTAAAAGGTAATATTTTTCTATGTAAAAGCGGATACAATAAGCAAATAATCCACAGGTGTTTGTAAATTGTACTAAGAAGTAAAAAGCTAAGATAGTATTTTAAGATTCTGAGAAATTCTGTCTTTAAATTATAATAATCCATATGCTGATTAACCCCAGTCTCCCGCGTGACAAGCGGGGATACTTACCACTATACTAGCACGGTTCATTGAATTGTCATTAACTATCAATCCTATCACTCTAAAGAGTTTGAAATTGTTACTGATGTGACACTGTACTATGCCATATCTTGTTCAATGTTATTGAAAACTGTTCACTAATTACCATGTATATTTACACTTATTGACATAAATAAATATAATTTTCATAAAAAGTTGTGATATTAATGTATGAAGTATTAAATTTGAACAACGTGCTCTAGATCTAAGAGTTAAATAGTAGGAACTCTTTGCTTTTAAATTAACAGTTGGGAATTCGCACCAATAAAATATCAACCCCTGATTATTTAATAATAATTTTTATAAAAATATTTTTAATCAATGAAAATTAATTAATAATAATCCCCATAAATATCCTCACAGCGGTAAGGAAATTTTACCATCAACAAAGATACAAAAGTGGGCGGTTGGTATTAAAAGGTTGACTTCCTCTGGAATAGGTTAAAGAAGACCCTATTTTGCATTCTCTATAGCTATGTAACCCATCCTTATTAATATGCACTGGATGTCTCTCCCTCTTATGCCTTCAAGGGCATAAGTAAATGGTCCTGGAGTGAACAGAGCAAACAGTCTACCATCTATCCCTAAGTCTCAGAGCCTAAAATCTACCCTGAAATGGCAACAGAATATCCTTGAAAAAAAATCTATAGGTTTTGAATTTGCCCTGATGAACATTTTGCAGGTTAGATGGCTCTTCAAGATGAATAATTGACAAAAAAAACAATACATTACCCATGGAATGCATCTTTAATAAAATGTTTTCTATTAAAGAATAGCAAACATTGTTCCTACTTTAAAATCGCACTAATAAAACAATAAATCGGAATAGAAGAGGTTTGTGCTATTATGCTATCAGATAACAATCTGATTAAGATTCCATCTCTGGGTAGCCTTGCTTACCTTTATAAACATCTGCATTTCTGACAAATCATTTTGCTCTCTTGAATAGAAACCAAATTCTTTGAAGGCTTCGATAAAAAAAAGAGAAAGAAAAATATATTATTGTCTGTATATTCAATTATTTTTCCTTTGTTGAGCTTTTTGTTTTTCCTTTAATGATCTGGGCTGATTTGGTTTTACACAGGATGTTTTTTTTTTTTTTTTTTTTTTAAAACAATATAAAAGATATGTACCACAAAACCTAAATACATATTAAAAACAAATTCTAAAGGTATAAAGAATGATTCACACTAGTGCTGTAAATCCCCGGGAGACAGGAGTATTTGTCAAAAGTAGGGTATTGTCAATAGTTGTTAATGTTGGTGTAATGGTTTTATGTGTTGGATTATAAAATAAATGTGTTATTGGGGTTATTGATTCTAAGGACTAGTCTTTAAACTGTTATTATTGAATTTGGTTCATTTTCTATATTTATAGGGTCCTAATATCTTGATATGCAACCCCTTTCAATTATTCCTGATCTTTTGTTTCACATGTGCATTTACATTCTGAGTTTCCCTGAATATTTTTAAATAGTTAATTAAGCTACATTTTATTTGTGACATTAAACCTTTTTCCCATAAGTCCCCTGATGCCTTTCAGACATTTGGCCTATGGTTCTTCTTTCCTCTTTGATATTTCTACCTTGTGTCACCCCCCACCTGGGAGATAGGCTTGGCAACTTTCGCTTTGCAGCGGTTGCCAGTCAATCCGTACATTTAAGCTGACTGACCACCTCCTCAGTTCTATGTGTCAATCTTTCTTTATTCACAATCAGCAAGATATATACAGTACTTGATTGCAATAAAAAGGGTACATCCAGTATCAAAATTACAATATTGTAAATAAAAGATAAATGGTTAAAAATTAAGACCATGATATTTTAAATATAAAATAATTATTATGCAACAGATGTTATTCGGTGTGCATGTAATGCCCGCAGTGAGCTGAAGCAATGTTAGTGAAGGCACATAAGGGCAAGGAGAATTACATGCCACTCATATCAATAAACTAAAGGTAGGAGGTGTTTACCTCAGTAAGAGCTGCAGAGGCTTTATATGTCAAGGTAACGACAATACAATGCAATGTAAACACAGGAGTGTAATAATGATAAAAACAACAAATGTCAAAGTGATTTAGAAAGAACTGCAGAGTGTATCTTGGGACTGGGAGAGTCAAAGAACTAAAGTCGATGAGGTATCTCTCTGGCGAGCCTCATGTATAAACAGTTGAATTTTCTACCTCCTCAATTCTAAATAGAATGTTTTGGATATCCAGGTATATAGTTGTGAAGTCCATCTCCCATTTGGTGGCATTTCTTTAGGTTAAAGTAAGGTAAGGAAATGGGCATATACATTCCTCCGTTCAAGAAAAAAATACATAGTCAGACAGAAAGTAACCAATAGATACATTTGAAACCAACAAACCTAAAACCAGAAAATTATTTGAAATCGAAACATAAAGTAATTTAAAATAGTACTGCTAAAAACATATTGTGAATTTATTAAAAGACTTACTTGAACCAAATTTGATTATGTTAAATTCTCCAAACAGATGATAGGGAAGAAGTTGCAGAGCAAGTAATTGAGCTTCTTGGAAACATTCCTTCATTGAATTGGAACAATCGAGACATATGGTTGAAACAACGGTTTCATTTGGATAGGGAAATTCAGGTGTAAATATGAGCATACATGCCTATGGAGAAAAGATTAGAGAGATCCTCTATTAAGTTGGGTTTTTAAATTGTTTTGGCAGTTGTTTGTGGACTCAGACCTTTTTTTTTTTTTTAACAGCTTAATTGGGTTATCGTGGATATTTATGTGGCCTATTATGGGGTCAAAGAAAGCCAATCTAAGGTCTTCAATAAAGAAGAGGTCTTCACAGATTTGGGCTGGCTAGAGGCTTGAGTACTCCTATCTTCCCAAGAGTAAAATAACAAAAAGGGCCCAGGAGACCAGGGCATCTCCTGGGTACTTTACGGGTCCATAAAAATGCAATGATTTAATTACTAATGGGATTAACCTTTTAGGGGTGAAGAGACTGGATATCCTCTGACCCTTATAGGGGCTCATAATAGCTTTACTGAATGGTCCAGGACACCAGGCAGTTTTCTGGAGGTTTTTTTCTATGTTTCACCCTGCAAGATAGGGGGAGAGGCTGCTCACTGGCCGATACTTGTTTTTTGGGGTACTGAGAACCCTCTGTATTTTTAAAAATGATTTCATTATTAATTAATTTTGTTATTTAATTTTAACTTAATTTTTTTTAAAACATGGAGAATCACAACTGGCTATCATTGTGACAGCAGATCATGGTCTCTTTTCTTACAAACTGAGCTTGTAAATTACATACTACAGCTTATTGTACTTTTGCTGCGGCACGGATAGGTTAATTGTACTTGTGTAGTTCACCTAGTGAAACATTATGTCTGGTCTCACTAGGCATAGCATTTGTGCCACAAAAAGGGCTCTTGTTCATGAATGAAACCGCAATGCAGTTTAATGTGCAATGCAGTCTCTATGAGTTCCTGTAAAGCCCTCATGCTCCCGATAGAACCCTTTATTGAATATAGTCGCAGTGCAGTTTTTCCAATCCATTTTGACCCTTACCTAGTTATTAGGTTATTAGAGAAGACTAAAGAGCAAACATACACCAGTGTAGCTGATACAACATAGCAAGTGTGAAATTGAGAAAAAGAAATGGTATTCCTTTTACCTCACTGTCCTTTTCCGGGTGTTTTTCTACCCACATTCTTGGATTGCAGATGTTTTCCATGTCAATAGATAATATAAACCCAGTCTCAGTGAAGGAGCTGCCTTTTTTGGTTTGGATTACAGCTTTGCAATCTGTTTTCTAAAAGAACCAATACACAAATAAATACATACATGCTTGAAATATAGAGTTCGTAACAAATCATAAACTCAGTGTCCACGATACCAGAGTCAGCAAAAGTATTAGTAATTCAGCATCAGAAAAATAGACTGTGATGTAGACTCAGCCATGCAGCACCATTCCTGGCCTTATATATAAACCCTTCCAGTATATATGTTGGTAAAAACCGTAAACAGACAATAAAAATAAAAAATGCATATCCTGTAATCTAACAATACATATTACTGATTTACCTTTTGAGAAAGGCATCAGGCTGAAACTTTGGGGCGGTGGTCTCCACTGTCTTGATCAGTGAACTTAAGGTAACTCTTTTGGGTTTATGATATTTGCATGTGTAGTTTTGCTTATATGTATCTGTCTATTGTATAATTATATCTTTAGTGGTGATTCCACATTCATATTATGCACTTTATTTGCCCTGCACTGGCTGCTCGTTCGTGAACGGGTTCTGTTTAAAAATGGTTGTTTGGTATATAAGGCAATCCACGGTATGGGACCAGACTATCTGAAGGATAAATTCACACGCTATGCTCCCAGTCGATCCTTGAGATCGGCTGATTTAGCCTTATTGAAGATTCCAAATTTTAAAAAGAAAAAGTGCGGAGGGAGGACGAGTGATGTTCAGGGAGCGCAATTTTGGAACTCCCTGCCTCTGACATTAAGACTTGAGAATGATCTACTGAAGTTCCGGAGCTTAAAAACAGTTTTATTTGCTCAGGCATACGGGATGACATGAAATTTTTAACCTGGTTCAAATGCATGTGATTATAATGCTGTTGTGTGCTGGATATTGTTTTGCTTGTTTTTGATTGCTGGTATGCGCATCGAGACCCTATGGGTAATAAGACTGCGTTTCTTAAGAATTTTTAATAAATAAATAATAAATTTGTGCTGCTCTTTGCTATATTGTGTACCAATAAACATTTATTTTCAGAATGACTATGATGTGCTATGGTTTACTTTATAACAATTTCTACAGACACAATCCAGGTAGAGCAGCCACCAGTCAGTCTATTAGTACCCACTTCCTAGAATGTGTCATCCACTGTCATATTTTCACCATAATCATTTTGTTCAGAATTCATACCTCCCAATGTTAGGAGGTATACAGCAATGCAGTAAATGTTTTTCCAAAAAAACATACTTACTTGCAAATTTTGTGGACTCTCATTAAATCACATTGGCAAAATATTTATAAAACATGTACCACAATCCTCTACTATAGTTAATTACCCGCCTCTCAATAGAAGAAATCAATAACTATTAGATTGCTTAATGCTGCAAAGGCAAGATAGAGGAACTAATTAATGTAGCAGCTGGTACCCTTGACCAACATAATAAATGGTTCTTTTTGGTCACGAGTTATCTCTTTGGCCATTTCAGATTCTCCTGGAGATCTGCATATTTCACACATTGAATACATTTCTATTCAGAGGAGTAGGAAATAGGAAACGAGATATGAGCTAATATAGTATATTTTTGATTGAGATATATACCGTATATACTAATTTAACTCCTACATAGCCGAAAATTGAGCAGTGAGACAGTTCTGCTGTTTAGACAGACCCTTTAAGAAAAGGGAAAATATAAAATCAAAGCTCCTAATTTTAGGTTTGAGAATAAGAATTGTAGTTGTAAGATTTAAAAAAACAAAACAAAACAAAAAAAAAACAGTTTCCTGCTATGGAAATACATGGAAAATGTAATGGTGGACAAATTGGATTAACTTACTTTTACAATAATTTTGTGTGTCCAACAGTTCATGGCGACTATTTTGCATGACATGTCCAAAGACATATCCAAAAAGAAACACCTGCAAAATAAATTATAAGAAACAAAGAAGATATTCTGAAAATTAAAAATTACTAGATCTGTGGAGCAGAACATGCTTGTCGATTGTGCTTGTAGTTTGCAGATTTTTTTGTCCGACAAGCACTTTGGAGATACAGAATTCAGACGATCTAGTAAATTTGGATAAATTGCAATTTGGACAACATCAAATGCACAAGTCTAAAAATTACAAGTTAAAGGGACGCTCTTTGCACTATTATTATTTTTATGCTGTGAATTGGAGTGTTTAAATATACTCACTATGTAAACGATATATGATTTTTTTTGTTAGATGTTCCAAGGATGTGGGAGAGAGATATTGAGTGTGATTCTGCAGTAATTTGAGTTAAAACTTTTATTTGTTGACCTAGTATCTGTCATTTTTATATCTCTGGAAAACAAACTTTTATTTTCCTGAATTGAAAGAAACATTTCCTAATATATACTTTATTTATCCACAATCCAGAGAAAATGAAATGTGCTAATTCTTATGAACAACATGCTTATTAAAATAGCTATGAAGAAAAGCACCATATTGAGGGTTTGTTGTTTTAAATAAACAGTTATCCAAGAAAGGAGGTAGTGTAATAACAGAAGCTTTATCCCCAGAAAAATAATAAATCAATAGAAGGGTGTGAAAAGAGATGTGGTCGATATACCCCTCCGAGCCATCAACTCCCACATGGGATAACTCAGACATTAGTCAGCATATCACATGAGCTTGAGAAACAGAAATAAAACATAAATGTACTGTAGCAGAAGGGATTTGTTAAATAGACTTTTATTCCTTTTGTTCGGCTGTCTGTACACCATCCATTCGGTTACCGAACCAACTTTGTGTGGTCCCCTTGTTAACACCTCATAATCACCCACCACCCCTGGCTGTTAACCCCAAATTAGCCATTAGTTCAAGTGTTTTCCCTGTGTGGCCATCGTTCGTTTTAACCGAACACACGTGCTTCAAGAATTGGTGGCCATTTTTCTCCTGAACGCAGGTAGCGGTACATGGTCATCAACGGCATTGAACTGTATGTAGGCTACGCGACCCTGCGAACACCTGGAAAACTTGTACTGCTACCCATTCAACTTCCCGAACAGTTATGAGAATGGCGTTCGGGAGACATGAACTACCAAACACGTGGAACATTCGCTCCCTAACAGCCGGGGGGAGAATTTGTCGGATGACCGGTCGTTGTCTTGTTTTCTATGGAACTATTTTGGGACTACACCTCATGGCCGACCTGTCCAAACTTAATTTGAATGGCAATTCCAAACTACCGAAGGGATCTGAGCGCTATTTCGACAAAGTGGATGCTCAGACTCAAACTATTCGGTAATATGACTTTTGTGGGGTTTCTGTATTATTATGATGTATTTTTGGGGTGATTTGTGATATTTTATGTTATTTCTTGTAACTGAGAGATAATCGAGTTCTTATTTTGGGCTTAATTATCTCTCAGAGACTCTTGGGAAGAAACCTGTGCAATGTTGCTTTGTAGATCCCATGCTAGGGGTTCGTGCATGAAAGCCGTGTGTGGCCAAATAAAGCTCAGTTGACTCCCAGAACAATGTGTCGTTTAGTTGCTGGGGGAAAAAGGTCTTGGATTATTACAGCACTTCTTTTAGCTTCAAGGAAGGAATAGTGGAGATACTTGGCCATGGTATTGGAGCTCCGATACACGTACATACTATCAACATTTTTCTTAAAAATAAAAGTTAAAAACAAGTATGCTTTAGGTGTAGAGTTATGCTGTGAGTTCATGTTACAGAAGTGGCAGATGGGTCTCTGAGTTGTTAGGCATGTACGAATGCTTTAACTTCAGCTGAATCACAGGTAGTTAACTGAGAAGGTAGTGATGATGATGGTTGTTGCTCACCACGGTCAGGAGTGAGAACCAATTTGATTAAGGTATAGGCTCTCTCCCTGGCATCCTGTACTTTAATAGTCCCAGAGTTCTGAGTGATCACTAAACATCTAGGGTTACCACAGTGTTATGAGATTTCATGTGCTTATAGCTTTTGGGCTAGCGGTTAAAGGGATCTGTGACATTTCATAGTTGTACATGGCGTGTTCTGGAATAACATCAGAGATCTGTCTTTAATGCGGTATGATGTTTCATTGCACACAGCAGATCAAATATGCCCTCTTGCCTTGACTATTTTGAAATCGAATAATGATATCGCTGCTCGCCTCAGCAGTAGCATTAATCGGCTTGGGAATTTGGTAGCACTCATCCAGGAACACAGCTTTGTTTGTTTAGCCAAAAAATAGGAGAAAAATCTCCCCCCAAAAAAGAGGTAATTCAGCAATGCCCATTCTGTTGGGCACACCTCGGAATTTTATATTTTTACATACAGGCGGTGAAAGGACTATGTTTGCCCTCAATATATGTCTTGCATCGTGTGTTCCAGCATGGTAATCCTATCCCTGTGTGCTGTCGTAGTCAGTTCTGTGGAGGCATGTTACTCCATTTACTTCTTCTCTGAAGAGGCCGATATATTTGCGACTATGTTGTGGTGCAACTTGGTCAGTTAACTGTGTCCTCCGTCACAGAGCGGGCTGAAACTTCCTGCAGATTGAGGTAAGTAGTTTAAGAGTTAGCCTGCAAATGCATCTCCACCTTGTCCTCAAGGGAGATGTCACTTCTTGAGCAGGAAGAGTGTTCAGATGGTGGTGCCATGACAGAAGCCTGGGAGCTCTGCGACCTTTTAAAGAGGTTGTCCATGTCACCCATAAAAGGTGGTTTGTACACCTTGTACCATTTGTTGCTGAGACCCATAGCGGTAAGGTGACTGAATCCCCATTGTTGGCCCAATTATTGTGCAGTAATAGCTTATTTATTAGGTATACTAAGCAAATCGGTACGGTGCTAAGGTAATGTGCATTTGACCATGAAGGCTGCTAGCGTCACCAGTCAAAATGTTCTAATTTGAATAACTATGTCAAATTTTAGGCTACAAATAAGTGGAAGACAATTACGATATCAACAGTAAGACGTCATATTTTTATTTTTCCAGTTTGTTTAAAAATGTTTAGGTTATGCCACTCATCCTTCTCAATTGTTTCTAAAAGGAGGTGTTTGTTTCAGAATGTTGTGACTAAGGGGGATTTTGTTTGGAGGGGAGAGATTTTAGATGGCCAGTGGCTATAGATATGGGTTACTACGTGGGATCAGGTACTTGGGTACCACTTGTCCTTTTTAGGTCGGGGATTATTTGGCAGGAGGCTATTTTTTTCTAACAACACTGCTCAGATAGGCAAGCCAGAAAATATAATTTTGCTCTAACTTTTCTGCAATCAACCTTTCATTAGCAATGAAACAAAGAAAAACACATACAAAACAATAAACACCTACCCCTTTTTTACACCTCCTTCCTTAATGCCCACTCTTGATACTGTGTCCTGAAGAAAGAAAAAGGAAAAAAAATAAAACCAATTCCTTGTATTGCAGAGAAAAACATAGTATATTCAAAAATGATAGTATGGATGCAAAAAAAGGCTATAGATGAAATATAAATAAATTAATAAATAGCGCCAACAATTCACCACAAAATTGTAATACTTTAATAATTAATTGAACAAATCTTGAATACATTTTTTTTTCTCCTCTTTTCTGTATGGTTTCTTTATACTGACTGCCACATTAAAACATTAAAATAATAATTGACAGGGTGATACTATACTATACTATGATTGTATGTTTTATTGCTAACGGAGAAAATTTCAATAAAAAAAATAAGATTGTCAAAAAAATAATGATTGACTGCGAGCAAAGATGAAGGTACTCCGTTACATGATAAAGAGGCGTGCATACATATTCATTAAAAATAGGGATAATATATATATTATCAAAAATAACAGGAAACAAGAATTTATAAATACCAACTATGTACCAACTATGTGTTCAGTGATAACCGGGCATATACCTCTTATCATTCTATTGACCTCCAGTCAGCTGATATCAATTCTCAACTCTCATTCATCCCTATGCATATTTAGACAAATAGAGTTTTTTTTGTTTCACTCCAATGGCCATTAGATACCCCGCTTTGTCTCAGAGATATTTTGCCTAAAAGTGTATGACCCACCTATGAGGTTTCCATTGACGTGGCAGGTGGGCTTACACCTAATGGCCATTGTAGTGAAACAAAAAAAAAAACTAAATTTGTTTAAATAGGCATAGGAATTTGGGGTAGTGCACAGGAAACTATTTTCTTTGTTTTTTTGTATTGGGGCTAGGGTTGCCACCCAACCCGGTATTTTACCAGAACAACTGGTATTTAAGGCTGTATGGCCGGTGCTGGTATTGCAGGAATACCGATAATGCAAAGACCGGTATTTTTCTTCAGATGTGGGTCTTGTGGGAGAGCAGCAAGCGAAGTGCACCCTGAACTTGTAGGTGTCCTTGCCAGGTAGGTACCTGTGTTTATTTACTTTCAATGTATGTTCTGTCTCACAATGTAGAGTAGATACTGAGCTGGAGGGGGCTCTGTCACAGAGAATCCTCCTGCCGTGTATTGAGCTGCTGTACTGCCTGGCTCCTACTTCCCTGAGGTCAGACATGCAGACAGAGACTGGAGGAAGGAGGGAAGCTGCCCGTGGAGAGTGAGAAACGGACAGAATTATCTGGGCAAGGGAAGGTCTGAGAAGGGGAAAAAAAAAGGGTTCTGAGGAGTTAAGGAACTAGAACAGGCTGGGTCAGAGAGGCTGAAAAAAGGAAGAGGTTCTGAAAATAAATTGGACTAAGTGAAACAATGTGGGGAGTGAGAATGAAGTTAAATTTGTTCTGTGAAGAATAATCATTAATTCAAATGTTTGTGTATTTTTTTTTTTTTTACATAGGATCATTTATTATGTCCCGTGTTTGAAATGAATGCTAATAACAGCGATTTTTAAGAGCACGTTACTAAATACATATAGAGATTTTATGTTTTTGAATTATTATTACCGTATGTTTTATTTCAATTCATGATCGCAGCACAGAGTGCAGATTGTGTGAAATTGAATGGAAGTCTATTGTGTGAATAGTAAATATTAAGGTGTATTGTATATCAGTGTGCATGAATGCAGGGGTATATTTGTGTTGTATGCATTTGTCTATGAATTCAGGGTAATATCTGTGTGGTATGTATTTGTCCATAAATGCAGGGGTATATTGTGCGGTATGTATTTGTCCATGAATGCAGGGGTATATTTTTGTGATGTGTCTGTATGCTTGAATTCACTGATATATATGTGTGTGATGTGTTTGTGTGCATCACTGAGTATTATTTTTTTTGTGTTGTGTCTTTATGCATGTAGGCAGGAGTCAGGGCCGGCCTTAGGCATTTGGCCGCCCTGTGCAAAAAATCTTCACAGCGCCCCCCCCCTCCCCCACTCCTTACCCCTTCCCACACACCCTGTCACACACACACACACACACACACAGGCAGGCAGACAGCCACACACACACAGGCAGACAGCCACACACAAACACACAGGCAGACAGCCAAACACACAGAGGCAAACAGCCACACACACACAGACAAACAGTCAAACACACACAGACAAACAGTCAAACACACACAGACAAACAGTCAAACACACACTGTCAGACAGCCACACACACACAGTCACACACAGACAGACACACACACACACACACTGGCAGACAGTCACACACACACACGCAGACAGTCACACACACACATGCAGACAGTCACACACACACAAACGCAGACAGTCACACACACACACGCGCAGACAGTCACACACACACACGCGCAGACAGTCACACACACACACGCGCAGACAGTCTCACACACACACGCGCAGACAGTCTCACACACACACACAAATATAGGCAAACAGTCACACACACACAGGCAGACAGACACACACACTCACTAACAGACAAACACACTCACAGACACACACTAACAGACACACACACACAGTAACAGACACAGACACACACTAACATACACAGACACACTAACAGACACAGACACACACTAACAGACACAGACACACACTAACAGACACACACTAACATACACAGACACACTAACAGACACAGACACACACTAACATACAAACACACACACACACACTAACAGACACACACACACACTAACATACACACACACACACCCACACACACACTAACAGACACACACACTCACCCACATTAACACATTTTTTTAAATTTGTTTAGACACCCCCCCCCCAGCCTCCTTACCTTTGGGAATGCTGGGGGGGTTCCTATTTCTCCCTGGTGGTCCAGTGGCTGCTGGGCGGCGCTGGCAGGCGGCTGGCGAGGGAGCACTTTCTCTGAGCTGTATGCTCAGCTCCCTCGCGCGCCGCAGAGTGAGGCTGGGAGCCGGAATATGACGTCATATTCCGGCTCCCAGCCTCACTCTGCGGCGCGCGAGGGAGCTGAGCATACAGCTCAGAGGAAGTGCTCCCTCGCCAGCCGCCCGCCAGCGCCGCCCGACCGCCCAGCAGCCAGGCATGTCTGTTAGCCACAATGCTAACAAGACATTTGCCTTGGGCATTTGGGGGCGGCTTTTTTTGCCGCCCCCTGGAAAATGCCGCCCAAGGCAAATGTCTTGTTAGCATTGCGGCTAACAGACATGCCGTGTGAGCTATGCGGCCGCAGGGCGCCCCCTGCACCATGGCGCCCTGTGCGGCCGCACAGCTCGCACACCCCTAAGGCCGGCCCTGGCAGGAGTATAGTGTATTTGTGTAGCGTGTCTGTGTACATTAATGCAAGATAACAGTATGCTGCCTGTCTGTAAATAATCTGCAACTGTGATGTTAAAGTGATACTGTCAAAAAGAAATTTTTTATTACTGTATTATGCCGAAGTAAAGCATTATCAGAAAAATAAAGCAATTTTTTTCTTTTTGCAGCAAAACATAAAAGTGTTTCTCCAATATTGCGACTCAGGATACCAGGGGTACCAAAGAGCAGTAACATGTTTACTGGCTACATAGATCCCTTGCAGCAGATGAGTTCAGTCCTCCGCAGTTAAGGTTAGATGGTATGATGTGGCAGGCTCTCCTCTGCGGTTGACTGCTACAATTGGCACTGGCGGAACATACTCCGTCACTTACTGCTAGTGTGGAAAGCGTTGCGACTCCTTCTTTAGGTTCTCTCCTTACCTTTCAGTCTGTGCATTCAGGGCACAATTCTAGAATGCCATTGATTCCATTGAATGGGCATTCAGGAGAGCAGGATCTTCTGTCCAGTCTACCCAAACTGCAGTACAATCCCCTCAACACAGCAAAACAAACTGTAAGCAGTTTTCTAGTAACTTAGATAATTTTTCTTATTACTCCTTGTGATGTCACGCATATATAATGAATAATGCAAATTAGTGTGGCCGGTATTTTTTTTCTAGGAAAGGTGGCAACCCTAATTGGGACTGATGTGTACTATGGTCATTGCTGCCGCCCAAGAGTAGAGAGAGTCTGAGCGCAGGACTTATTTTTGTGTATTTCTCATCCATTCCTACCTTCTCCTGTCCCTCACTGTCTATCTTCTCATATAACACTACCCTCACCTCTGTCCTGGACGCGGCAGCCCAGCTTCAAACATGCACTTCGAGGAGGACATGCTTCCATCTATGGCACACTAAATCAACACGCTACCTGCAGAGATGCTCCCATTCTGCTGAACACGGCTGGAGGAAGTCTCGCACCCTGTCAGACTTTCTCCATTATAAATTCATCTTGTGTTCATTCAGCACAGCCCTTGCCCTTCTTGCTAAACAGTCATACTTTGCCTCTCTCATTAGAAACATAGAATGTGACGGCAGATAGGAACCATTCGGCCCATCTAGTCTGCCCAATTTTCTAAATACTTTCATTATCCCTGGCCTTATCTTATAGTTAGGATAGCCTTATGCCTATCCCACGCATGCTTAAACTCCTTTACTGTGTTAACCTCTATCACTTCAGCTGGAAGGCTATTCCATGCATCCACTACCCTCTCAGTAAAGTAATACTTCCTGATATTATTTTTAAACCTTTGTCCCTCTAATTTAAGACTATGTCCTCTTGTTGTGGTAGTATTTCTCCTTTACTGTGTTGATTCCCTTTATGTATTTAAATGTTTCTATCATATCCCCCCTGTCTCGTCTTTCCTCCAAGCTATACATGTTAAGATCCTTTAACCTTTCCTGGTAAGTTTTATCCTGCAATCCATGAACCAGTTTAGTAGCCCTTCTTTGAACTCTCTCTAAGGTATCAATATCCTTCTGAAGATACGGTCTCCAGTACTGCGTACAATACTCCAAGTGACGTCTCACCAGTGTTCTGTACAATGGCATGAGCACTTCCCTCTTTCTACTGCTAATACCTCTCCCTATACAACCAAGCATTCTGCTAGCATTTGCTGAAATTTAAGTCTGAAAACCAAGTTCTAGGGCAGTACATTGAGAATCTTATGTTTGCTTCCAGTGTTTTCCAAACCACAGACACCAAAAGCAAGCGCAAATAGCCTTGTTCAATCACCAGTGCATTGTCCTCTGTTCCATTTGTTTTTTATTTGTACCTGGCTAGCATTTATGGGTCCAGATAGCATTGGACATGCATTTACTGAGCTAGCACTAGTAGTAAAAAGTATAGATTAGTTCATGCTCCCGAAATCCCAGGCGTCTCTTTGATACCTTTTAACTCTTTTTCACCCTGCTGTGGCCAGCCTCCAAACTAACCTTACAGCCGATAGGTTGGCGTGCTACCTTACCAACACGATTGAACAGTTAAGGAAAGAATTCTCCCTACCTTGCCCCTCTCTTTCCCAACCGCACCTAGATTATGCCTTTCCTACCGTTTAGACTTTCTCCCCTGTTACTGTACAAGAGATGGCAAGGCTTCTCCTTTCCTCTCGCCCCACCATACTATCCTGTTTCATATTATCAGATCTCTCTCCTTTTCTCTTGTGCCTTCCGTAACACACATCTTCCACTGCTCTCTTTTTTCAGGCATTGTGCCTGCTGCCCATTAAGCATGCTACTGTGGCACCGTCTTTAAAAAAGCCATCTATTGACCCGTCCTCCCCTTCTAACTATTGTTCTATATGCCTGCTCCCTTTTGCCTCAAAGCTTCTTGAAAAAAACGTATCTTTACCTGTCTGCCTTGCTTCCTCAACTCCAACTCTCTTCTTAAACCTCTCCATTCTTGCTTTGCCTCCTCCACTCTACTGAGACTGCTCTTATTAAAGTTACTAACCACCTAATTGCATCTAAAGCCAAAGGCTTCTACTCCATACTAATTCTTCTTGACCTCTCTTCTGCCTTTGACTCCGTTAATCATGCTCTCCTTCTTCAAACTCTTCAATCACTCGGTCTCTGTGACACTGTCATCTCGTGGTTTTCCTCCTATCTCTCCCAACACTCATTTAGTGTCTCCTTTGTAGCAATCTTCTTTCCCTTGTGTTCGATTGTCCGTACCCCCTTTTTGGTTTCCCGAACGGATGGTGTGTGGTCCCCCTTTTTATACCTCCCAGAATACCAACCACCTCTGGCTGTTAACTGCAATTAAAGGGAATCTCCAGTGCCAGGAAAACAATCCGTTTTCCTGGCACTGGAGGTACCCTCTCCCTCCCACCCCCCAATCCCCAGTTACTGAAGGGGTGAAAACCACTTCAGTCACTTACCTGAGGCAGCGACGATGTCCCTCGTCGCTGTCTCCTCCTCCGCGCCACTCCTCCTCTGCATTGCGTAGGCCGGTGGGCGAGACTGATCCCGCCCACCGGCCGAGGAGACCTAATGCGCATGCGCGGCAATGTCGCACATGCGCATTTGCGCTCCCCATAATAAAGCATTGAAAAATAATTTCAATGCTTTCCTATAGGGAAATTTGCGACGCTGGAGGTCCTCACACAGCGTGAGGACGTCCAGCGACGCTCTAGCACAGGTTTCCTGTGCTATGAAGGAGGAAGTGACCTCTAGTGGCTGTCTAGTAGACCACCACTAGAGGTGGAGTTAACCCTGCAAGGTAATTATTGCAGTTTATAGAAAACTGCAATAATTACACTTGCAGGGTTAGGAGTAGTGGGAGTTGGCACCCAGACCACTCATAATCATTTAAGAAGTGCCTCTAAACCCATCTCTTTAAGAAAGCTTACGGCCCTCAGAGTAACTTCTACCTCATTTACCTGTCCCTTGCTCTCTCCTAAAGGGCAGCACTTTACTCTCTCCTCCAGTTCTGATTCACTCTCACCTTTTTTTGATTGCTATCCCCTGTCCTACTGTGTTTTATACCCCACCTCCTATAGACTGTAAGCTTGTTTGAACAGGGTTATTATCAACCTATTGCTCCTGTAACATTTTGTAATATATATATATATACTACTACTATTACTACTACTAATAATAATATATAAGACATCTATTCATGCCCTTTTTATCCAACTGGGTAAATACTTGTAGGGACTTGAATGGTGGACAAATTGACTCTGTGTTAGGGTGTGACTGGGCAAATCCAGCACATCCTTTGTGCACACTTAAGATAAAAATATTTTAAAGTGGAGCAGGGCCGGACCGCCATACGGAGAGCAGCTCCTGCAGTTTTCCAACTTTTCAGTTTACAAAAGCAGAGAAAAAAACTCACAGTTAGATGCTGCAGCTAATTGTGCCAAGAAGTGCTGGTTCAGAGGCTTAGCTTATCATCTGTCATTTGGCCCCTTGGAGGGAGATCTACAGTCTCTGTGGTGGAGGCTTACTCAGGCAGTAAGTGGACTCTGTATCGTGGTGGGGACTGGGGGGGAGGGGGGTTATCCTGGTCCTCCCTGGAGCTCTACTATCAGCTACTGTGGGCAGTAGACCCTGATACTTTAAAGATGGCTGCTGAGCCTGGCATGTGTTTCGGACACTCTATGATGATGGGGGCCTCCCTCAGTGCCATCTGTAAGTAATTTTGGGCTACACTACACCAATGAATTGGGACACACAAGACTCAGAGCCTTTACTCAACAAAGATACCTCCCTCACAACTAAGCCGCTGGCTGAGTTGACCCCCAAGCCTGTGCCACATCAACATTTCTGGTGGACTGACTGGAGCACCTGCAGGTTTTCAGCTATTCCTCATCCTGACCTTCAGCACCCTTTAACATTCGGGCCCCGCAGAAGGCTTATCGAGCCCTCCACCATCGTTCTGCTCCTAGAATGCCTGGAACGGCTTTGGTGGTTGACTGGTTATCTATATTGGTTGTGGGCCTGCTTACATATCCTAGCACTGTGTCCTGCTGGTGGTGCGGGTTGACTGGTGGGGTATGGGGGAGCCTTGTTAGCATATCATAGGATACTGCAGAGGTCAATTTTATTTTTTCTAGAGTCTTGGTGTTTCCAGGGGGCCCAGGGGTCTGTAATTGTGCATGCTCTATTTATTTTTTATATGCCAGTTGTTTTATACCATGCCACACTGTTTTGCCTGTAATTATCTTACTATTCTTAAAATGCGCAGTTACAAGGTTATGGCAACTTCATGTGATGGCACTGATTTAATAATGCTATGCTTTCTCATTTATGTACACCTGATTTTCTTTACTCTTCTGTAACTGTGCAACCAAAAATAAAACATGTAAAAATAAAATATCATTTTCTTAAATTGTTTATAAAAAAAAGTTAAATGTATATCTACCTGAGTATTCTCATTTAAAGTTTTATCCTTTTGCCAAGCGGCAATATCTCCAGGAATCTCGAATTGGCAATTATCATTTTGTATACTCAGTTCTGTTATGTAAGTGATTTTAATAATCACAGTAGCATTTGCAGGCAGATTCCCAACGCTCACAGTGAAGATATCCTAAAAATAAAATAAACGTTTTGAATGAGATACTACATCAAAATATACTATATTCAAACACAGTGTTATTGTAGAGACATTGGCGCTACTCTATTTGTTTGTAAGAATTGATTATCTATTGTAATGGTTAGATCAGTAAATTATTCTTAGGAACATACCATGATGCTATATAAATAATAAAATAATAATAACTCCCAGCACACTCAGTCAATGGGTTTTGTAGATCACTTCAGAATTACGTTATTTAAAACAGTTCTATCACAGTTGTAAATCTATATTTTCGTTACACATAATTCTTTTTTTTTTAAATATTTTTTTCATAGCACAGAATTAAGTACTATGGAAGCAGGGAGTGAAGAACATTAGAAATGCTAATTTAAGGCCACAATACTCAAGCAGGAAAATAGTGGTTTGGGAGATTTTTTTGCATTCAGTTATTATTTCCACTTACCTAAACTTTGCAATTCTATGGTCAAGTCTCCCCATTCCTATTGCATCCAAAGTCAGATTACCAATAAGGCGGTATAGGTGGCCTAATGGGGTTCAGGCTAAGACAGGGGCTTGGTGAGCTCCTGTCTTGGCCTGGGACTTTGGCTTTGTATGTGTGGTGTCCATCTCTGAGAACACCAGGACATAGAGCGCCCCCTATTTCCTTCCTACTTGGCAGCACTGAGAGGTTATAATGTCAGCTCACTTCCTACCATCGCAATAAGGCAGTCGCACAGGACGGAAGGGAAGTCCAACTGCACTACCTGTGTATGTGCCTGTCCTTATATGTTTATGACAGTATGTATCTGTATCTGTTAGTATTCGTGGATTACTTTTATGAAACTCCATTAATCAATGAGTGAAAAACAGGCTAGTTTTCCAAAGGCTTCTTAACCTGTTATCCCATGTGATAGCTGGAGGTATATTGTTAATCTCTTTTAATGTAAGGCTCATGGTGTTCCTATTTTGGCATTGTATAAGTACGTATAGAATGGGTGTCCAACCTTTCCGCTTCCCTGGGCAGCATTAAGCGAAGAGGAATTGTCTTGGGCCACACATCAAATTTATAATATAGTTTATTTATATAACTAATACAACTTTAAAAGCCCTTTTCTTAATTTTGATATAATTGATTGTTTAGTCGTTAACTCCCTTATTTGTTATCCTTATGTGGGTTTGCCATATTTAAGGATACCAAATTACAGAGCTATCTGCTAAACACATACACATGTATATGCATACACATACCCAAACACAGATGCACACTCACAGATAAACACACACACACATTCACAGACCTATACACACAACCAAATGCGTACGAACACAATCACAGATTAAATTAAAAGAACAAGCACCACAAGGAGGAAATGTGTTACTCCAAAAGTGCTTTAAAAATAGATTTACTTAGACAGCAGCTCTAGACACTTGTGTGGGATACCTTCTTCCCCACGTATATGTTGGAATGTACAGAAGTATTTGTTCAGTATATAAAAAATAGAAAAGTGCAGATGGTAATTAAATATAAGCAATATATATGTTTTTTATGCATTTCACTCCTTCCTGAGCTTCTTCAGTCAGCTATGAATTAGTCCCAAAAATCTTCCATCTTTAAAGGTCATATAGACCCTCCCCTTGTGTCTCATGTATCAAGGAATGAGCCAATTGTGGCAAATCTAGCCACTTCTGAACTATATGTATTGTAGGTTGTCCATAGGCTGAATGTATACTGTAGATCTTTACCTGTAATAATGCTATGTTGCAGCCGTTCGCATACTGGCCCCGTACCCTGCCAGCACACAAAACATTCGTTGACGGAACATGGCTATTCCGGCCGTTCCCCGTACGAATGCGGGCTCCCCAGGTAGACCACACACTCACCAGCCGTGTGGCACCAAGTAATCGATTACAACAATGTTGCAATCGGTAATCAAGGGCTCTCCTAGGTGGCCGCCGATCGGCTACCGACCATGCGGCGGTCGGCCATCTTGGATCCTTTGTCTCTGCAGCGGTGTTCGGTCGTCGAGAGCTTGGAACCGAAATCGGCTACTCAATGATCCGAACACCGCTGGACTTCCAGAGCGTTCGGGAGTGCCGCGTTTAGTATGTTGTGTTCCCCATAAATGTCCGGTACTGTTGGGCCGAACTCGATGTTTGAATGTATTTTGTGCGGCGTTCGGTTGGTTTAGCTGGGATCGGAGCGGTATTCTCACTAAATGTGCCCGCCGACCCCAGCTATCTACCGAACGGTCCCTCGTCTAAAAGCGAGTAAAAAATGTATAATATAGATTTCTGTATAAATTGTCGGTTTTGCGCCACGAGGGGATAATCCACTTAATCGTCCATTTTAGTGGGAGTATCCCTCTCGTGCCGCAATGCCTGTTGGGATAGTTATAATGCCTAATGGGAGAAATCCCCTGTAATAACTGTAAGGAAACCCCTTGCACGGGGAACTGCATAAATACAGAAGTCTGTGAATAAAGCGAGTTAGTTGACTCCCAAACTGTGTTTCGTCTGGTTATTGGGAGGATGGGGAATATTGCCGTGCTTTCTGTCTTGACTGTGGATTTCCTGAAGATACCAACGGATATCGTGGACTAATATACTGCGTTCCGTTACAATTGGTGGCAAGCGACGGGATCCGAACCTTACAGCCGAAAAACGGAGTTCGTGTAACTAGAACTACCGAACGAGGAAAGCAAAGGCAATTCGTATGGAGATTGATTATACCATACTGAAACGACAGACTTTAAAGGAACTACTGGAAGCCAGAGGGAAAGTAGCCAGCAGCAAAAACAAGGCTACAATAATTGCCGAGCTGATGGAGGGAGACCAAGCCCGCAGCGCTACACCCCCAGTAGTTATGGAGGAAACGCTCTATGAAAGAGAGATGAGGACCAGGCTAGCGGTTTTGCCGCAACCGATATCGGATGCCATGTTGAATATGGTAATGGCAAATGTGCAAGAATATGTTATGGCACACAGCCCGCAACACACCCTGACTCGAACCGAGTCCAACACAGGGTCCCTCTACAACCCAGTAAAGGCCAAGATCCCGTACCAGGCCTTCAGGGCTTTTTGCGAGGAAAAGGACGAGATAGACGGGTACTTGCAGGACTTTGAAAGACTGTGTGATCTGCATGAGCTAGAACGGTCCGTATGGGTGCAACTGCTAGCAAGCAAACTAGCAGGTCGGGCAGCCGAAGCGTACCGTGCTGTACCCAGTGAGGACAGCAAAGATTATGCCAAAGTAAAATGCGCAATCTTGGAGAGGTATGCCATTACCCCAGAGGCATACCGGCGCAAGTTCCGACACTTACGCAAACCAGAGCGAGATTCGCACGCAGAATGGGCACACAAATTGGATCAAGCCTCCCAAGGGTGGATCCAGGCCAGCAACGCCACCACCATGGAGGAATTACGCCAGCTGATGTTGCTGGAACAATTTTTTAATGGATTATCCCCGGAGATGCAAGAATGGGTGCGGGACAGGAAACCCCTCACCCTAACGGAAGCGGCTAGATTGGCCGATCAACACTTTGATGCCCGGAGACCCCAGGGACCCGTAGCCAAAAGCTACTCCCGACCCCCAGGACTACCTAGCGCTACACCACCTCTAGCGCCCACCGCTGCCCCGTTCCGTCCCTCACAAGGACAGATACCGCCGCCTTCCAGATACAACGGGCGGGCCAACATCCAATGCCATTCCTGTAAACAATGGGGGCATATGGCCCGAGAATGCACCCAGAATCGCAGCAGGCCCACCTGGAATCAGGGCCGTCCAAACCCCGCACCCAGGGCGGCTGCTCACCATTACCAGAGGGAACCCGCCACTCAGGATTTATGGAGTGTACAGGCGGAGGAACCTCTGGGTATCTTGCACGAAGTCATGTCGGTCCAGGCCACTGATAACCGGCAACATCACCGACAACTGGTCACACTTGAGGGAAACGAGGTTCAGGGACTGCGGGATTCGGGAGCTACCTTGACCCTGATAGCCCCCCATTTGGTTTCGGAGGGCACGCATACCGGCGGATCTGTGGCCGTTCGGGTAGCCGGGGGAGCTGTATACCGACTACCCACGGCGAAAGTACATTTGAACTGGGGTGCGGGAGAGGGGACAGTAGAAGTGGGGCTAATGCAGAACTTACCAGCAGATGTTGTGCTAGGGAATGATTTGGGTCAGATGACCTCTGCCTTTGTTCCACAGGCCCCCTACCAGGAAGCCCATCCAGTAACCACACGGCTACACCGATACACTCTGAGGCTCAGGTAAGAGACCACGACTTCCACCCGACTCCCCTATCCTGGGATACCCCGACTACCTTTGCCACTGAAGTACAGACCGATCCCACTCTACAAGTTTATAGGGACCGGGCACAAGCTGGCCAGGCCGGGCTAGAGGGGGAGCACTACACGTGGGAGAAAGAGTTATTGTACCGTATCACGGCCAAAGACGTGGGGGGGTCTGTCACCTTGACTAACAAACAGCTAGTGGTACCCCGGAAGTATAGGCAGGAGCTGCTCAGAATTGCTCACGATATCCCCTTGTCAGGACATCTAGGGATGACCCGTACCCGATACCGCCTAACGCATGCGTTCTTCTGGCCCGGAATCTCCCAGGATGTACGACAGTATTGCACCTCCTGCGACGTCTGCCAGAGAGTAGGAAAGCGAGGGGATCGCCACAAGGCCAAATTATGCCCCCTCCCCATTATCGCCGAACCCTTCAGCAGGGTAGCGGTAGATATAATAGGGCCCCTGCCAAAACACAGTCCCTCTGGGAAAAAGTACATCTTAACCGTGGTGGACTACGCCACCCGATATCCCGAAGCGGTAGCCCTCTCTAACATTCACGCCGAAACCGTGGCGGAAGCTCTAATAAAAGTATTTTCCCGGGTAGGGTTTCCCCAGGAAATAATATCCGACCGGGGCACCCAATTTACTGCTGAGGTTACCCAACAGATGTGGAAGGTGTGTGGCATTAAGCCAATAGTCCAATGGACTATGTGAACGATTCAATGGGACGCTGAAGCAGATGCTTCGGACGTTCGGGGAAACGCACAAAGACTGGGAGAGGTTCCTACCTCACCTGCTCTTTGCGTATAGAGAGGTTCCCCAAGAATCGACCGGGTTCTCCCCATTTGAACTATTGTTCGGGAGGAGAGTACGGGGGCCCTTAAACTTGATTAGAGAGCACTGGGAGGGGGAGAGTACCGCTAGCGAAACCCCTATCGTATCGTATGTACTGGAGTTCCGGGACCGACTGGAGGCGCTAACCCAGGCTGTGCACACCAACCTCCAGGCGGCCCAGCAACGTCAGCGGCGATGGTACGATAGGGGAGCCAGGGACCGCAGCTTTCAAGTGGGACAGAAAGTTTTAATTTTAAAACCTGTCCGCACAGACAAGCTGCAGGCCATCTGGCAAGGCCCATACCAGGTAGTGGAACAGCGATGCGACACTACCTATGTGATTGGCCCCTGCTCAGGGGTGGGGAAGAGACGCATGCTTCACGTAAACATGCTCAAACCCTACCACGAGCGGATAGAGGATGTGACGGCAATCTGTGCCTCAGCCATAGAAGATCAGGAGAACTTGCCACTACCTGATCTATTAGAACCGGAAGAGCCGGTAGAGCCCTCCCGGGGAGTTCAACTGGGGGAGCGGCTAAGCCCTCGCGAGCGTGCCCAGATACAGGCGCTGATCGTAGCTAAAGGGGCTACCTTCTCCAATTTACCTGGGTACACTCCGCTGGCCACCCACCGAGTTGAAACTCCGGGACAGCTACCTATGCGACAGGCGCCATATAGGGTTCCGGAGTCAGTCCGGACACATATGAAGGCCGAGCTGGAGGAAATGCTACAGTTAGGGGTTATCGAACCCTCAGATAGCCCCTGGGCATCGCCGGTAGTCCTGGTGCCGAAAAAGGACGGCACGACCCGATTTTGCGTGGACTACCGGAGGCTGAATGACAAAACAGTGTCTGATGCCTACCCGATGCCCCGGATAGACGAACTACTAGATAAGATGGCACGGGGTCAGTATCTCACTACCATTGACTTATGTAAGGGATACTGGCAGATTCCCTTAGCCGATGATGCCATCCCCAAGTCGGCGTTTGTCACTCCGTTTGGACTGTACCAGTTCAAGGTCATGCCCTTCGGAATGAAAAACGCCCCGGCTACGTTTCAGCGGATGGTAGATCGGCTACTGGACGGCTTCCAGGACTATGCCTGTGCCTACCTGGACGATATAGCCATCTTCAGCCAGACCTGGGAAGATCACCTCCAACATATAGGGGCGATCCTAGACCGTATTGGGGAAGCCGGGTTAACGCTAAAACCCAGTAAGTGCCATGTAGGGATGGCCGAGGTGCAGTATCTAGGACACCGAGTAGGGTGTGGGCAGCAGAGACCCGAGCCAGCCAAAATTGAGGCCGTAGCTAAGTGGCCTACCCCCAGGACCAAAACCCAGGTGCTAGCGTTCCTAGGGACTGCAGGGTATTATAGGAAATTTGTGCCCGACTACAGCACCCTGGCCAAACCCCTGATGGACCTGACCAAAAAGAATCTTCCCCGACAGGTTGTCTGGGCCCCAGAGTGTGAGCAGGCATTCCAACAGCTCAAGACCGCCCTAACTAATGCTCCTGTGTTAACGGCTCCTGATCCAACTAAAAGATTTCTTGTCCACACAGACGCTTCAATGTTTGGATTGGGGGCAGTGCTAAGCCAAGTGGGAGCCGATGGCGGAGAGCATCCCGTAGCATACTTAAGTCGCAAGTTGTTACCCCGTGAAGTGAGCTACGCCGCCATTGAGAAGGAATGCCTGGCCGTGGTGTGGGCCCTTAAAAAGTTACAGCCGTATTTGTATGGACAACCTTTTTCTCTACTCACAGATCACAACCCGTTGGTGTGGCTAAACCGTGTATCTGGGGACAATGCCAGGCTGCTGCGCTGGAGTTTGGCGCTGCAGCCCTTTGACTTTACCATTCACTACCGGCCAGGAAAACAAAACGGTAACGGCGACGGGTTATCCAGACAGACTGAATTAGAAAAGTGATCTGTGAGTACTCCCCCGGACATCCCCAAGCCGATCCGTTGGGATCAGACTGTGTATGCCGGCTTGGTTCTGGGGGAGCATTGTGGCAAATCTAGCCACTTCTGAACTATATGTATTGTAGGTTGTCCATAGGCTGAATGTATACTGTAGATCTTTACCTGTAATAATGCTATGTTGCAGCCGTTCGCATACTGGCCCCGTACCCTGCCAGCACACAAAACATTCGTTGACGGAACATGGCTATTCCGGCCGTTCCCCGTACGAATGCGGGCTCCCCAGGTAGACCACACACTCACCAGCCGTGTGGCACCAAGTAATCGATTACAACAATGTTGCAATCGGTAATCAAGGGCTCTCCTAGGTGGCCGCCGATCGGCTACCGACCATGCGGCGGTCGGCCATCTTGGATCCTTTGTCTCTGCAGCGGTGTTCGGTCGTCGAGAGCTTGGAACCGAAATCGGCTACTCAATGATCCGAACACCGCTGGACTTCCAGAGCGTTCGGGAGTGCCGCGTTTAGTATGTTGTGTTCCCCATAAATGTCCGGTACTGTTGGGCCGAACTCGATGTTTGAATGTATTTTGTGCGGCGTTCGGTTGGTTTAGCTGGGATCGGAGCGGTATTCTCACTAAATGTGCCCGCCGACCCCAGCTATCTACCGAACGGTCCCTCGTCTAAAAGCGAGTAAAAAATGTATAAAATATAGATTTCTGTATAAATTGTCGGTTTTGCGCCACGAGGGGATAATCCACTTAATCGTCCATTTTAGTGGGAGTATCCCTCTCGTGCCGCAATGCCTGTTGGGATAATTATAATGCCTAATGGGAGAAATCCCCTGTAATAACTGTAAGGAAACCCCTTGCACGGGGAACTGCATAAATACAGAAGTCTGTGAATAAAGCGAGTTAGTTGACTCCCAAACTGTGTTTCGTCCGGTTATTGGGAGGATGGGGAATATTGCCGTGCTTTCTGTCTTGACTGTGGATTTCCTGAAGATACCAACGGATATCGTGGACTAATATACTGCGTTCCGTTACACCAATCATATGATTTTCAGGTTTCCCCCAACTGTAATAATGAATTTCCACCTGTTTGTATCAAATTAAATTTGTTGGTGATATTTACCGCCTTTTTCCGCCATATGATTCATTGGTGGTAAGTTGTGGGCGCCGCACACCTCCTGTGGTTGGCGGAAGCGACGTCAAGGAATTATTATTTTATTATTTATATAGCACTATCAGATTCTGTAGCGCTGTACAGTAATGCACCTCTCGCCACATGGGCCAACCCTCCTGGGTTGCTGCATCTCAATTTCAGACCCTCCTGCCCGTACGACACTGCCCTCCTACTGTACGAAGGACGAGAGGGGATCCTGTGTCAGTGCCGTCCGGGACAGACAGGAGCGACATCGCAAGTTACGATGCGCGCATCCCCACCTTCTGACGGCCAGTCGGAGCGTCTCAATCTCAGCTCCTAAAGCCGAAAAGTAAATCATTACCAAAAGATGTTATCATAAAGTGCAATTTCATCATATATGCATCAAATATAAATAACACAAATTAGATTAATGCCTAAAATAAGAATATAATTTAAATTATGTATATGGCTTACAAATATTATGTTAAATATTATGTTAAAAAGAGACAGAACCCAAATTCTAAATATAGAAAATAAAGTGTGTTAGAAATATCTAATTGGGCTCTGAAAAAAAATAGGGGTCCCACAGGAGTTGCTATTAATAAAATAAAATGGCATAACTATGCCATTTATAATAAAATATTGTTCTGTCTCGAACATACTATTTGTAAGCCATATACATAATTTAAATTATATTCTTGCTAAAGCAACAATCTCTTTTGTGTTATTTATATTTGATGCATATGTAATGAAACAGTAATTTATTATAACACCTTATAACAGCTTTTGGTAATAATTTACTTCTGCTTGTCTTTCCCCGTTTATTTCCATCAATAAATATGGCGTTTTGGGCTTTTGGAGCAGAGATTGAAAACCTCAAATTGGCCATCAGGATAGGAGAGATGATTGGGGGCTGCGGTCATGCAACATGTCTGGGAGGTAGGGTGTTGCGCAACGTTTCTCGTGGCATCACTCTGTCAGAACTTAACTATCGGCTTCTCCGATAGTCGACACTTCCGGGTTCACGGACCAATGACACACCCCCATCTCTGACGCGGCTTCCTCACGTTACTTAGAGGAACCGTGCCAAATTCAAAGTGCTTGGTTATTTTGAAGCTTCCTATCTTCAGACCGGCTACAAGCAATTTCTCGTTATACTAATTACACGTGTACCGAACCAGGACTGTTTATACCGCTGACCTCCTTTCTCCAAAGCTTTGACTTCGGATTACCTTTGGAACCTTCCGGCTTCGTAAAGCCTCCAAGTAACGGCAAGTTATAAATTGGATTAATTCCTTACTTCTGAGAACTCTATTTCTCTTCGTGCCTCCTGAGTTCTATTCATCGGAAAGCTATCATTATATTCCATACATGAACTCATCTCATCTACTATTTTCATATTGTATTCCTAAAAGCTACAGGAACTCATCTCATCTACTATCTTCATATTGTATTCCTTAAAGTTTCAGGAACTCATCTCATCAAACTACCTTCATTCCTTAAAGCTTAAGGAACTCACTTCATCAAATTATCTTCATATTGTATTCCTAAAAGCTACAGGAACTCTTCTTCTCAAACTATCATCATATTGTTCCCTTAAAGCTACAGGAACTCTACTCTTCAAACTTTCTACATATCATGTTTCCTTAAGACTACAGGAACCCTTCCCATTGAATTCATCTCATCAAATTATAATCATATTGTATTCTTCAAATAACAGGAATTGTTCCCAACAGTCACTTCTAAATAAAACCTTATTGAAGAACTAATCGTTCTTTCCTAATTATTAATCTAAAAAACCTAAAAGGTTTTCCTAACTTTATTTCTGCAGTTAAATTCCACTCCAAATCCATAGAAAGCATAACACATTCCCTTCTGCCCTGGACGGCACTGACGCAGGATCTCCTCTCATCCCCGGTACAGGAAGAGGGCAGTCTTGTTCTGGCAGGAGGGTTTGAGATGGAGGTGCAGCAATCCAGGAGAGTTGGCAGACATGGTGAGCGGTACATTTCGCAACGTCGCTTCCACAAACCAAGGGAGGTATGCGGTGCGGAATTTAGTGGAAAAGGGCGGGAAATGTCACCAACACATAGAAATTAATACCAACAGATGGTGGAGATTCATTTTTATAAGGATGGGAAGCTCGAAAATAATACAACTGGCTCATTCCATGATACATGAGACCCAAGAGGAAGGTCTATATGACATTTAAAGATGGAAGATTCTTTGGACTAATTAACAGGTGACTGAAGAAGCTCAGGAAGGAGCTAATACAGGACTTACTTTATACAAGTGCGGGCAGTTTTTATGTTTTATTTTACTTTTTTTTTTGTCAATAAATTTACTAGTATTTTTAAGAGACCTCTGAAGCCTCAGGAATCCTCATTGGGAAAGTGCCATCCCCTCTACATTGTCACTACAACTGTTACCCTTAGATTTGGGATTTTATGATCTGGAATAGGTGAACTTAATATTTATATTTCATATTTTCACTGGTATTTTATTGAATTTAATACACATTGGATGCCTCTCTCTCTTTTCTCTACCGGAGGGAACATCTTAATGAGGGAGTGGTGTGATGCTGCCCTAAGAGCACAACACTCCTATATACAGAGCCAATATATATGTGCTCCATTACCTGACCTCAAAATTATATTGCTTAAATGTAATTACCATCTGCACTATAGTATATTCTTTTCTGTTTTTTTATGTGCTGGAAATATATTTCTGTACATACCGATATATGTGGGATAAGTCACCCCTTTAATATTGTGTGGACATAATCACAGATACACACACACACACAAACACAGTCACAGACCTAAACACATACATATAATCATCGACCTATACACACAATCACATACATACAAAAACACCCATCAAAGATATACACATACACAAAATCACAGACACACACAATCACAGATCTATATACACAATCACATACATACACACATATTCACACATATACACACACGACAGACCAAGACACACATAAAATCATAGACTTATACACACAATGACATACATACAAAGACATAATCACAGATACACACAAACATACCACCACAGACATACACACACGCAGTCTCCCTACTTTGCTCTGGGAGGCCTGGAGTGGATGCTACTGTGGATGCTATGGACACTGTGGATGCTCCCTGGTGGCCAGTGGTTGCTTCTGTGATGGGATCTCTGTGCTTTTCCTGCAGAGGTCCCTCGTGCACAATGTAGTGATACCGATGCCTGGGATGATGCAATTTCCTGGCTGCCCAATCACTGCAGGGCACTCGGAAACTTTGCAGGAAGAGCCCAGTGAGACAGCAATTGGGCTGCATTACTAGCGGTTGGACACCCCTGATGTATAGGTATGTTGCGTTTAGTTAATTCAAAAAGTATCGCCTGGCAAAGTCTAATGGGCATTCAACCTGCTGTATAGAATTGCCATAATAATTGCTGGGTATAATAGGCATTCTAATCTTTGAATATATACTAGAAAACCTGGCAGCTGGATATTGTAACTGATGGGTAAAATAGGCATTCAACCTTGAGAACATACCTCCAGAACATATCTTGACAGCTGGATATTCCTACACCTTAGTTTAAGACGCTAACTACCAAAAATTATGGACACTCTAATTCAGGAGTGCCCAAAAGGTAGATCCCCAGATGTTTTGAAACTCGCTTCGATGATGCTTTGTCATTGTAAAGGCATTCTAGAGGCATGCAAAAGATCAAGGGAGTTGTAGTTTTACAACATCTGGGTACCCACCTTTTGGGCACCCCTGCTCTAATTTAAGCCATTGTTTTGGATGGATATAATTGATGTATCAACTAAAGAGCAGTATACAACAGCTATTCTCATTGTTGAAAAAAAGTGATATTATAGACATAACACTGTTCAGCCACAACATTAAAACCACTGTCAGGTGAAGTGACTAACATTGATTATATCGTTACAATGGCACCTGTTAAGGATTGGGATATTAGGCAGTAAGCGACCAGTCGGTTCTTGAATTTCATGTGTTGGAATCGGTAAAAATGGGCAAGTGAAAATACCTGAGTGATTTTGACAATGGCCAAATAGTAATGGCTAGACAACTGGATCAGAGCATCTCAAAATAGCAAGTCTTGTGGGGTTTTCCGGGTATGCAGTGGTTAGTGCCTACCAAAAGTGGTGCAAGGAAGGACAATCGGCAAACTGGCATCAGGATATTAGGAAGGTGGTTTTAATGTTGTTGCTGCTCAGTGTTTTTCCCTAATGAATATAATAGAACTCATTCTATATAATTGTTGTAATTGCGAACAGCAGGGCTGCCATCAGAAATTTTGGGGCCCCTGACAAAGCACAAGGTCTGGGCCCCCCCACCCCCTCCCTCCCGGGCCCGCCCACGCCCTACCTAATCCGCTGACAATGATGCAGGACTGAATGTGGTGTGTATAGTGGAAGTGAATTAGAATGTGTGTAATGGATGTAGTATTTGTGTGTATTAGATACTGTTTGTGCAGTGAATGCAGAGTGTGTGTTTGTGTAGTGGATTCAGTGTGTATAGTGAACGCAGAGTGTGTTTGAGTAGTGGATGTAGTATGTGTACAGTGATGTAGTGTGTGTTTGTGTAGTGGATGTAGTGTTTGTATGTACTAGATGAAATATGTTTAGTGGATGCAGTGTCTGTAGTGGATGTAGTGTGTGTATAGTGAATGCAGAGTGTTGCAATTTGTGGTGGATGTGATGTAGAATTATTAAAAAAAATCTTATTGTATTTATATTGAATTGCTGCTCTAACTCTGTATTAACCTGATACTGTGACAAATCCTCCATTTTGTCCTCATAACCTGACTTCTTCATATGAAAACTACATTACATGACAGTATTTCTCAGCACATCTAGTACAATAGACAAGGACAGTATTCTCCATAAGGATATGACTAACCCAGGAACTGTTGAATTTCCCCTAACTCGCAACAAAGTATAATTTAAAGGCCACGAGAACACAGTAGTAATGAAATGTTCTATTCATAAGAGACCTTGCACCTAACCACGAGATTTGACATCACCGACCGAGTAAAATGACGCTCAGGACCCCTTGTCCCCCACCCGTGTCCGAAAAAGTACCACCTCTTGGTGGGTGGACACGGAACTAACCACTTAGCTTTTGATCCAATTAATTATATTGATAGGTGGACACTAACCCAGACACTTAACAATTAATCCAATTAATGATGTTTATTCACTGATATCTTGATAATCAATGATGACGAAAATGTCTCTTAAAAGGGCCTGCGCGCCCGCTGATTCTGCACTTGCCAATAAATTTCCTCGAAGTTATTTTAACCTGAACTCCGTGTGTCAGACTGAATTACTTCAGCGTATATACGCAATTCAATTCTCTTTAATTTGGACAGGAACAGATAGACACTTAAACATTTTGGTTTACTGAAAAAGTACCATAACAACTTTGGCGCCCGAACAGGGACTCCGGGCTATGTCTGGCCGGTGAGCCGTCCTAAGGAAGACAAGGGTGGACGGAGGAATCCAGGGGGAAGGAAAGGGAGACTGATCACCTCCAGTTACACGGTAGAGACTTCTGCAGAGCCACCGGTACGTTCCGGCCCCTTTGATTGACCCGTCCACGTGTCTGTGACTGCTTCCCGGGAGGACATCAAAGACAGGTAATATCTTGCCCGGAGTCTTATTACCCATTTGTTACCTGCATTTAGTCTATCTGTTGCCTGGGTGTGTCTAGTTTGGTTGCCCGGGCTGAATGTTTATTTGTTTCCCCTTTTTGGGATAAAGGGGGGGGGGTGGACCCGTGGTAGTTTGCTTGAGGGTCCTGTGTTTGTCTGTTTTCCCCTTTTTGGGATAAAGGGGAGGGTGGACCCGGGGGGTTTGCCTGGAGTCCTGTTGCCTGTTTTACTCCTTTTAGGAGCCACGTGTTTGTGGCTGTAGGGAAAAAGGGGGGTTGACCTGTGGATGTGTTCCTGGGGGTCTTCTTTGCCTGTTTACTTCTTTTAGGAGCCTCGTGGCTGTGGCTGTAAGGAAAAAGAAGTTTGTGGAATTGTGGGATCTGTGTAGAATCATAGTTTCCTGTGATCCAATTTTGTGTCACTTTGATAGCCTAGCTAGCTTCACTGTGCGCTTTCGGACCATCCAGCTCTAGTTGAGTTGGGGACGTCCTGACCCGGACCATCCAGCTCTAGTTGAGTTGGGGACGTCCTGACCCGGACCTTTCGGCTCTAGTTGAGTTGAAGGTCCACTGATTATTTTAACTGTGGTAGGAGACTTAGCCTTGTGGCAGGGGACTCAGTTTCCTGGGGGGATTCAGGCAGGCATTGCTTGTTTTCCGCATCACGTGGTAGTGAGACTTATAGAGTGGGTTTTATAAGGGCACTACGGGAGTGAGGGTGGCGTGGCCACTTTAAGTGGACTGCTGTAACGAGGGAGGCTAGAAAGGATTTCGGACCGGTGTTAGCTGTTATCCTTGGCCGCTGGTAGTGAGACTTGAGGAAGTCATTCTCCGAGCGGGGACACTACGAGGTTGAGAAAGGTGACTTTGGAGTAAGCACATGTAGAAGGAAAGGGATTACTGTTGATTTCATTTGAACTGTGATGCATGCACTGTATTTCAATTGTATTGTTGTCTTGTTTGTTTAATGTGGAGTCATTTAAACTCCTGAATCTGTCTCTAAGGATTTTCCTTCCCTTACGCTTTACCTTTTCTACACTTCCTGTACTATTGTACTATCCACTCCCATTCCTCTTAATAGAGAAGTGATTGGTCACACACTTCTCACCTCGCTCCAATCCGTGTCTACCACCCCGGGTAGGCGGATTCAGTGACTAGTCTACGTTTTGGGAAGACGCACTTGAGAAAGACCCACGATTCTCAGGTGGCAGTCGAGCATTGTAGACGTTCTGGTTCAATTTTCCTTATCTTTCCCTATATCTGGGACGCTGGTGTAGGGGAGAAGGGATTATGGGGCAGGATTTAGGTAAGCCCAGTAAGGGCTGGTTAGCATGTGATTTAGTTGATGACAGAGAGGGTGAGGAGATGGTTAAAGGTGTTGAGAAGATTGCAAAAGTTTGTAAAATTGCTGTGCCGACATGTGGTAGATTACAACCAGAAAGCTGGCGTAGATTGTTGATGGAAAAGAAAGGCAAGCTTGCAAATTATAATTTATTAAAAACAGCTGAAGCATGGTACAGAGTAGCAAAGGCTATTCAGCAAGAAGGTTGGGTTGAGGAAGAAATAATTCACAAGGGTGTGAAATTGTTTGTGTACCATAATAATTGTGTTGCTGGGGCTCTTCCTCAGCCAGCGCCCCAAAATGGCGCCCGGGGGATGTCTATCCCAAAGGTCCAGTCAGCAATGGGAGATTGCCAGCTGACTATGTGTCCCACTCCCAATCCTCCCAATCCCCATCCCGTCACCTCTCCCGTTTGCCCGGTCCTAAATTCTGATGGATCCTACTTTTCCCCTTCTCCTTCCCTAACATTCCCATCATCCTCATCCATCCCCAAGCCACCTTCTGTGTCTAATGCTAACATCTCATCTGCCATTCCTTCCTCACACTTTGTCTCCGTAGATAATCCTACCCTCCCATCTGCATCTGCCCAGTTCACTAACCCCTCCTCTCCTGCTACTGTCAATCTTGCTGATCCCACTCCGGCTCCTCCTCCTTCAGGCACCTTTACTGACTCTTCCCCACCCTCCCCCTCGCCCGCCCCGACCACAGCCCAGTTTCCCACCCCCTCTGCTAATCCCTCCCCAACCTCACTGCCCACTCCAGGTTCCGCCCCAACTCCCACCCAAATGGCCTGGCCATACCCCTTCCCATACCCCTATCCTCACTGGCCATACCCCTTTCCCCAAGCCACTCCCCAGGTTCCGGTCATGCCCAGTCCGGTTCAGTCTGCCCCGGATGTGCCCACATCCAACATGGCCGCCACATCTTCCCTTAACCCCAATGCAACTTCCTTCCCCGCCTCCAATATGGCGGCCCCCAGCCATTCAGCACCCCTGATGCCGGTGCTTCCCGGTGATTACCGGTCCCAAGATTATGACCCAATGGCAACTCCCGCCTCCGGAGCTCCCTCCTATCCCCCGGCCCTGTCTCCTCAGGTGATCCCCTCACGCAGAAGGTCCCAGATAATAGAGCTAGATGAGGGAGAGGATGACAGGCTGTCCCAGGTTTCAATGGAGGCTGCGAGAGCCCACCGTTCTATTGAAGATCCCTTCGGCCATCAGGGTCGGGGAGAACAGGCCCCTCCTAAATATGTCGCTTTTAACCCCACACAAGCTAGTGCTTTAATGAAATCTCTCCCTGACCCAGAGAAACAGCCTATGCCTTTTTACCGAGGGATAGTTCAGATACAAAAGACTTATTCCGCCGCCTGGCGTGACCTACTGAGCATTTGTGCTATTAAAGCAGGGGATGCATATTGGCCCAGCATGGCCCGCCACCTCAGTACAGATCTACTTACAAGTGATGTTGATTATCCCTCCGGAGTAACCTTTTGCAATCAATTGAGAGATTGGGCTAAGGATAAACTTGCAGATCAAGCTGCTGGCCTTACTGATGTTGTGCAAGACAAAGGAGAATCAGTGGAAAGGTTTCATGCAAGATTATATCAAATGTTTACAGATTTGGGATTTGATCTCACTGACAAAATTCATTCACAAATGCTATCAGGTGCGTTTGTCCAAGGTGTTAAAGATTCCATACGCAAGGGAATCATTGCTGCACGCCCTGAATACAAGGTTGTTCCCCTAGATACGTTACTCCTAGTTGCTAGAGGTTTGGAATCTGCCCAAACCCCCAGAAGACCCAATTCAGCTCCTCTCATGGTGGCCCGTGCCACCCCCATCACCCCTGGCACCAAGGGTGTCAAGTTAGAGGACGTATCATGTTTCAATTGTGGGGCTAAGGGACACTACAGAAGTGACTGTCCAGAACCCAAAAGGGAACCGGGGGAGCCCAAAAAGTTTCCTACAGGGGAGCCCAAAAAGTTTCCCAAGCCTGCCCCGGCCCCTAAGACCATGAAAACGGTTCCAATTGTTGAGGAACCAGATGATGATTAGGAAATTGGCAAACCTGTGTCATTAACCCCTGTCATGGCAGTGTTTACAGGGGATAAGGGAGGGGGGCCACTTGCCACAGTAATTTTACCCATTGAAGGCCAACCTACCACATTTCTTATTGACACAGGCGCAGCCCGAAGTGTTCTCAGAGAACAAGACCTGCCAGACCCATCTTTCTTGTCAAGTATTGATGTCTCCTGTGTTGGAGTGGATGGCCAACCGAGACACAGTCCTCTAACAACCCCTCTGCGGGTTGGCACAAGCTTACTTGCTCGTTTTGTAGTTTCCTCCACATGCCCAATTAACCTGTTAGGCGCTGATGTCCTTTCACGCCTGCAGGCGTCTATAACCTTCACTCCAGATGGACAGGTAGAAATGTCTACACCTCTATCTGTTTCTGACACTTCAGCCCTGTGCTCCATACCTTTGATGCTGCAATTAGATATATCCAACGAGCAAGCAGCAGAACCTAGGTCCAATTTCCCAGATGAGTTAAAAACTCAGGTACCTGCTAAGTTATGGTCCTCAGGCCCAGAGGATATAGGTCATCTAAATGTCCCACCTGTGGTGGTTAAGCTTATCCCAGGAGCTAAGTTACCAAGAAAACCACAATATCCTCTAAAACCAGCACAGGCTGCAGCCATTTCTATTCACATCAAAGCGCTCCTGGAAAAGGGTGCTTTAGTGGAGTGTAAATCAGAATGTAATACTCCATTATTTCCTGTGAAGAAGAAGACTCTAAAAGGTGAGCCAGTAAAGTACAGGATGGTTCAGGATCTCCGTGCAGTCAATGAAGCCACTGTCCTGGACACCCCTCTTGTACCAAACCCCCATACCCTGCTCTCTGGCGTCCCACCTTCTGCAAAGTATTTCACAGTCATTGATCTAGCTAATGCCTTTTTCAGTGTTCCACTGGATCCATCCTGTCAATACCTGTTCGCTTTCACCCATGAAATGCAACAATATACATGGACTGTCATGCCCCAAGGGGCACAAAATTCTCCAAGTCAATTTGCCAAAGCCATGTGTACTATTCTTGACCCATGGCAAGCTGAACACCCAGAAGTTGTTTTACTCCAGTATGTGGATGATTTGTTGCTCTGTGGAGATGATATACCCACTACTGAAGAATGTTCAATTAGTCTGCTTTGCTATTTGGCAGAACAAGGATGTAAAGCTTCGCTTCTCAAGCTGCAATTCTGTCAACCTTCTGTGATTTTCCTTGGACATTGCCTATCTCAAGGTACCAGACATCTCACTCGGGACCGAGTCAGAACAATTCTGGACATTCAACCCCCAAGGACTTCAAAATCTCTTCATGCCTTCTTAGGCCTCATTTCCTACTGCAGAGCATGGATCCCAGAGGCCTCTCTGCTTATGCAACCTCTCTACGATGCACTCAAGTCAGATCCATTCGGCCTGTCCAACGAAGCTCTGGACAATTTCAAATCTCTTAAGCGTGCCATTGCTTCTGCTCCTGCCTTGGGCCTACCTGATTACTCCAAACCTTTCAAATTATTTGTCTCTGAAAGACAAGGCCACGCAACAGGAGTTCTCACCCAAACTAATGACTTAAGAGGCCGCCAGAGGCCTATTGGATATTTCTCATGTCAACTGGACATTGTGGCCAGAGGGACCCCTTCCTGTCTCAGGGCTGTTTTTGCTGCAAGAGAGCTCATAGAAAGAACCTCAGACCTGGTCCTTGGCCACCCCCTGGTTGTTTTGGCCCCTCATGACATTTCTGCCATCATCAACCAAGTCCAGCTTAAGCACGTGTCTCCAGCCAGACACCTACGCCTGCAGTGCCATCTTCTTCTACCTGACAACATTTCCATCCAAAGATGTCAAGTTCTTAACCCATCCACTCTTCTTCCACTCCCTGAGGGGGGTATCTATTATGGATTTATCACAGATGAAACCTACATTTACCTGCTTTGTGGATGTATCAAGAAAGTCATGCATCCACATTTGACATTTTATGAAGATGAAAAGCCTCTCTGTGAAGGCCCAGATTACGCCTTCTGTACCATGTGGTACAAACCAGACATTACTCCCGAGCCTTGCTATGAAGATGAGCTCTACCATTGGACTGATGTTAAGCTCACTGCTCAAGATTTCTATTGTGACTCTGAAGGCAATAGCATGGTCTTGGTCCAATTACCTCAACAACTTAACTACCTTTACCGCCATTGGGATACTGCTATCCCACATATTCCTGTTACCAAATTGAAGACAAAGTCATGGAATGATCTTGGGCCCATGGCAAAGTTATGGGCCACCATGGATGAAGAACAGCTACAGGAAAATGGTATTGTCAAATACCCAACAACTGACCTTCTGGAAGCATGGCCACGCCACTTCCTAGAAAAAGAATTTAAAGACCTAGTTATAACAAATGACTATGACCCAGAAACTCCTCATAACTGTTTCGAACAGATGAAAATGGAAACAGTACACTTACCAACTGTGCATGAGAATCCATTACCGGATCCGGATTTTACTCTGTTTGTGGACGGTTCAAGGTATGCTGATGAAGAAGGAAAATACCATACAGGATATGCCGTAACCACAACAGGGGAAGTTCTCAAGTCATCACCTTTACCGCCAGCAATGTCTGCGCAAGAAGCTGAATTGCAAGCCCTGACTTCAGCATGCAAGATTTCCAAGGGAAAGCGTGCCAACATCTATACAGATTCGAGATATGCCCTGGGTGTGGCACATGACTTCGGCCTCATTTGGAAGACAAGAGGATTTCTTACCACTGCCGGTACACCAGTCAAACACAGCTCTGCAATCAAGGAACTAATGGATGCCCTCCTACTCCCTGAAGAAGTGGCCGTTTTGAAAGTAAAGGCACATGGGAAATTGGATTCAGATGAAGCAAAGGGCAACCATTTGGCTGATCAGGCTGCTAAGCAAGCAGCCAGAGATTTGCAGGAAGTGGATGAAGAAGTGTCCGGTCAAGAAGAAGAAGTTCCTATCTTTACCTTACAAACTCTTCCTACTGACCTAAGAATTCTACGAGAACAACAAGCTAAAATTACCCCTGAAGAAATCCAGAAATGGAAGAAGAAAGGAGCTGTCCTAAAGGACGGAATTTACTACAACAATTCTAAATTTTGCCTTCCAAGAAGCTTATACCCAGCAGTTGTCCAATGGGCCCATGGGCCTGCACATCTGTCAAAAGACCTGATGGCCGCCCTCATTCAAAAATATTATGAAGCACCTGGAATCACAACCCTGATCAACAGCTTCTGCAGGGCCTGTGTCATTTGTGCAAAATGTAATCCAGGAAGACCAATCAAGGTGCCTGCAAAACACCTGGCAAAGCCCATGTACCCCTTCCAGCGAATCCAAATTGACCACATCCAAATGCCCAAGAGTGGGCCCCATGAATATGCACTAGTCATAGTGGACATGTTCTCAGGCTGGCCAGAAGCCTACCCTGTAGCCAATATCACTGCAAAAACAACCGCAAGACGCCTACTTACAGACATTGTATGTAGATTTGGACTTCCAGAAGTCATTGAAAGTGATCAAGGCCCAGCCTTTACAGCAACAGTGACTAAAGAAATTTGGACTGCTCTGGGAGTGACCCTAGCCTTCCACACCCCTTACCACCCACAAAGTAGTGGTAAAGTAGAGCGCATGAATGGCACTCTAAAAGCCAGAATGTTAAAAATGTCACAAGAAACAAAAATGCCCTGGCCAGAAAGTCTGTCAATAGCTTTGTTCAGCGTTAGGCACACACCTAGAGGGAAATACTCGTTATCCCCATATGAAATTCTATTTGGGACAGCACCCAGGCTAGGTTGTTATTATCCACAGCAGTTACAGCTTCAATCAGATGTTTTAATAGACTATGTAACTGAACTTGCAAGTGCCTTGAACAAAATACATGCCCAAGTTTTCTCTTCAATTCCAGATCCTGATCTGAACACAGGTACCCATAACCTGCTTCCCGGAGATTGGGTTCTGGTTAAAAAGTTCGTGCGGAAAAGCTCCCTGGAACCAAGATTTGACGGGCCATTCCAAGTTCTCCTGATCACCGCAACTTCTGTCAAATTGGCCGGCAGGCCACATTGGATCCACGCTTCCCACTGCAAGAAGTCTCCTGCCCCAGAGGAAGCAGATACCGCACAACCATGTACCTCTGGTACATTGTCTCCTTAATTAGTTTAATTAAGGCCCAGCAAGTAGCCATCACTAAAGATGTTAGTGGGTACACCTTCTGGTATAATTCATCATGTACCCGTGTGGCTACCTATACCTTTGATTATTGTGATATCGTAGAATGCCCATTCACTACAACACAAATCCAGAATATCTATAGAGATATCCCTCATGTAAAAGATCCATATGTTTGTGTAGTTGACAAACAATGGGGGCATGATTGTGGCCATTGGGGGGCGGCGGGATGGAATGCCGGGCCTTCCTGGGGCTACAAGCCAAAAAGTGCCTTATCTAAAGTAGATGATCATGGTAGGTCCCTCCTTCAAAGAATGACTCTGAGAAAGCCTGGAGGAGGCACACCAATGAAGTTAATTCTTAACGTTGAGCATCCAAGCCCAACAGATGCAGACCAGTATGTATTGGGAATGTACTGGAAAAAGGGTTCCTATACTAAATTAGGGCATTTCTACCTTAAAGATATGTGTAATTCCCCTGAGTGGCGAGGAGCTACTCATATGGTCACAAACCCATTAAAACCACACATCCAGTCCTTTAAGGACATGATGGCCATTGCTAACCCCACCTTTGAAGATACTATGGCCGCTGAAACAGGTTTTAATGATGTTAACCTATGGTTAGAATGGATGAAATATAATGCCAACAAACATAACCGAACCGCATGCTATGTGTGTGGTGGTGCCCGGCCTCATCTGGGCACTGTACCTTTAACCCTGCCAGTAGATGATGAAAAATGCATTTTAAGTCTTTTTGCCTACCAATATAATTTCAATAGGTCTCAATGTCAAGCATGGACATCGGAGTATCCTCTTATAGCCAAAAATGTAAGACCTCCTCATGGTGTTACCGTATATAAAGGTAATTACACTTGCTATGTCAAACATGATGGGATTGGTAAATTTGTGGGTAACTTTCCCGCAGGTTATTGTACTACGTATAGAACTGTTCCTGTACGTTTGCTGCAGCAGCACACTAGGTCACTAGGAGATATTTACTGGTTGTGTGGGGATTTACAGTTAAGATCCAGAATGGACACAGAGTGGTGGGGGGAGTGTACATTGGCCAAGGCCATTATGCCTATACACATTATTTCTGACACACACACCAACACCCATGAGTCCAGCCACACTAAGGCTAAGCGTGAAGCCCCAGTAAAAGGAAGTTTTGACCCTCACATTTACATTGATGCCATTGGGGTGCCTAGGGGGGTACCCAATGAATTTAAAGCAAGAGATGAAGTTGCTGCAGGATTTGAATCAATTTTTACCATAGTTACTGCAAACAAGAACTTAAATTGGATAAACTACATTTATTACAATCAACAGCGTTTTGTTAATTACACCAGAGATGCCCTCCAGGGATTAGCCGAACAGTTACAGGCAACATCCCAAATGGCCTTCCAAAATAGAATAGCCCTGGATATGATCCTAGCCGAAAAAGGAGGGGTATGTAAAATTTTGCCCGACACCATGACATGTTGTACCTACATCCCAGAAAACACAGGTCCTAATGGTAAAGTTACATTAGCCATAGCAAAATTAAATGACCTCTCAGAAGAATTAAAAAGGAATTCTGGGATAAAAGATCCCTGGGACAGATGGTTTGGTTGGATGACGGGTTGGAAAAAGGCTTTAATGCATATTGGTATGGCAATACTAATTTCTCTTTTTATCTTTGCTCTTCTCTTTTGTTGTGTCTTCCCCTGCCTGAGGAAAGCTCTCACGAAGACTATTGACCAAGCGGCACCCACTTTCACACTACTTGATGTTGATGACCAAGATTTCCAGGATCTCAACTCACCCTGTTTGCCGCTGCAATCCATCCCTTTTGATGATAAAGTGCGAGAATTCTAGGAAGGGACCACCTTAGGGACAGCATCTGTCGGTGAATGGTAAAGGCCCCATGTGGAGAAGTGGTGGGTTAGCTGCCATGGGATACCCTTGGGTGTGAAGTGTTCGAGAGCCATACTGACAGATGAGCTAGCCTAATAGGGTCAGATCTAGGGACAGACTTGCACTTTGCATTAACACCTAGCTAGCGGCCACGGGGTTTCTGTGCCTTTGGGCTAACACGTCTTCTGGTATTAACAAATAAAGTTTTTATCTCTTAGAATCTAACATTTCATAGGGGGGACTGATGTAGAATTATTAAAAAAAATCTTATTGTATTTATATTGAATTGCTGCTCTAACTCTGTATTAACCTGATACTGTGACAAATCCTCCATTTTGTCCTCATAACCTGACTTCTTCATATGAAAACTACATTACATGACAGTATTTCTCAGCACATCTAGTACAATAGACAAGGACAGTATTCTCCATAAGGATATGACTAACCCAGGAACTGTTGAATTTCCCCTAACTCGCAACAAAGTATAATTTAAAGGCCACGAGAACACAGTAGTAATGAAATGTTCTATTCATAAGAGACCTTGCACCTAACCACGAGATTTGACATCACCGACCGAGTAAAATGACGCTCAGGACCCCTTGTCCCCCACCCGTGTCCGAAAAAGTACCACCTCTTGGTGGGTGGACACGGAACTAACCACTTAGCTTTTGATCCAATTAATTATATTGATAGGTGGACACTAACCCAGACACTTAACAATTAATCCAATTAATGATGTTTATTCACTGATATCTTGATAATCAATGATGACGAAAATGTCTCTTAAAAGGGCCTGCGCGCCCGCTGATTCTGCACTTGCCAATAAATTTCCTCGAAGTTATTTTAACCTGAACTCCGTGTGTCAGACTGAATTACTTCAGCGTATATACGCAATTCAATTCTCTTTAATTTGGACAGGAACAGATAGACACTTAAACATTTTGGTTTACTGAAAAAGTACCATAACAACTGTAGTATGTGTACTGTGAATACAGGATGTTTGTGCAGTGGATGCTGTGTGTACAGTTAATGCAGAGTGTGTGTCAGTATAGTGAATCCAGAGTTTGTGCATAGTTTAGTGAATGCAGAGTGTGTGTTAGTGTGTAATGAATGCAGAGTGTGTGTTAGTGTGTAGTGCATGCAGAGTGTGTCAGTGTAATGCATGTAGTGTGTGTTAGTGCAGTGAATGCAGAGTGTGTGTAAATGTGTAGTGAATGCAGAGAGTGTGTTAGTGTGTAGCGGATGCAGAGTGTGTGTTAGTGTAGTGAATGCAGTGTGTTAATGTGTAGTGAATGCAGAGGGTGTGTTAGTGTGTAGCAGATGCAGAGTGTCTGTTAGTGTAGTGAATGCAGAGTGTTAATGTATAGTGAATGCAGAGAGTGTTTGAGTAGTGGATGTAGTGTGTGTACAGTGATGTAGTGTGTGTTTGTGTAGTGGATGTAGTGTTTGTATGTACTAGATGAAATGTGTTTAGTGAATGCAGTGTCTGTAGTGGATGTAGTGTGTGTATTAGACGTAGTGTCCGTGTATAGTGAATGCAGAGTGTTTCAATTTGTGGTGGATGTAGTGTGTGTACTGTTAACACAGGATGTTTGTGTAGTGGATGCTGTGTGTACAGTTGATGCAGAGTGTATGTTAGTGTAGTGAATGCAGAGTGTGTGTCAGTATAGTGAATGCATAGTGTGTGTTAGTGTGTAATAAATGCAGAGAGTATGTTAGTGTAGTGAATGCAGTGTGTGTTGTATTAGTGTATGCAGTGTGTGTGTTAGTGTATGCAGTGTGTGTGTTGTATTAGTGTATGCAGTGTTTGTGTTAGTGTATGCAGTGTGTGTGTTGTATTAGGTGTATGCAGTGTGTGTTCTGTCAGTGTATGCAGAGTGTGTGTTGTATTAGTGTATGCAGAGTGTGTTGTGTTAGTGTATGCAGAGTGTGTGTTGTGTTAGTGTATGCAGTGTGTGTTGTGTTAGTGTATGCAGAGTGTGTGTTGTGTTAGTGTATGCAGTGTGTGTTGTGTTAGTGTATGCAGTGTGTGTGTGTTGTGTTAGTGTATGCAGTGTGTGTGTGTGTGTGTTACATAGTTACATAGTTACATAGTTAGATATCTGAAAAGAGACTTGCGTCCATCAAGTTCAGCCTTCCTCACACCTGTTTTTTGCTGTTGATCCAAAAGAGAAAAAAAAACAAAAAAAAACCCCAGTTTGAAGCACAATTTTGCAACAAGCTAGGACAAAAAATTCCTTATTGACCCCAGAATGGCAGTCAGATTTATCCTTGAATCAATGCAGTGTGTGTTTTGTCAGTGTATGCAGTGTGTGTTGTGTCAGTGTATGCAGAGTGTGTGTTGTGTTAGTGTATGCAGTGTGTGTTGTGTTGGTGTATGCAGTGTGTGTGTTGTGTCAGTGTATGTAGTGTGTGTGTGTGTGTGTGTGTGTTGTGTTAGTGTATGTAGGGTGTGTGTTGTGTTATGTCAGTGTATGTAGTGTGTGTTGTGTTAGTGTATGTAGTGTGTGTGTGTGTTGTGTTAGTGTATGTAGTGTGTGTGTTGTGTCAGTACATGCAGTGTGTGTGTGTTGTGTCAGTGTATGTAGTGTGTGTGTTGTGTTAGTGTATGCAGTGTGTGTGTGTTGTGTCAGTGTATGTAGTGTGTGTGTGTGTGTTGTGTTAGTGTATGGTGTGTGTGTTGTGTTAGTGTATGGTGTGTGTGTGTGTGTGTTGTGTCAGTGTATGTAGTGTGTGTATGTTGTGTTAGTGAGTGTGTGTTGTGTTAGTGTATGCAGTGTGTGTTTTGTCAGTGTATGCAGATTGTGTTGTGTCAGTGTATGCAGAGTGTGTGTTGTGTTAGTGTATGCAGTGTGTGTTGTGTTGGTGTATGCAGTGTGTGTGTTGTGTCAGTGTATGTAGTGTGTGTGTGTGTTGTGTTAGTGTATGTAGTGTGTGTGTGTGTTGTGTTAGTGTATGTAGTGTGTGTGTTGTGTTGTGTCAGTGTATGTAGTGTGTGTATGTTGTGTTAGTGAGTGTGTGTTGTGTTAGTGTATGCAGTGTGTGTTTTGTCAGTGTATGCAGTGTGCGTTGTGTCAGTGTATGCAGAGTGTGTGTTGTGTTAGTGTATGCAGTGTGTGTTGTGTTGGTGTATGCAGTGTGTGTGTTGTGTCAGTGTATGTAGTGTGTGTGTGTGTTGTGTCAGTGTATGTAGTGTGTGTGTGTTGTGTTAGTGTATGTAGTGTGTGTGTTGTGTCAGTACATGCAGTGTGTGTGTGTTGTGTCAGTGTATGTAGTGTGTGTGTTGTGTTAGTGTATGCAGTGTGTGTGTGTTGTGTCAGTGTATGTAGTGTGTGTGTGTGTTGTGTTAGTGTATGGTGTGTGTGTTGTGTTAGTGTATGGTGTGTGTGTGTTGTGTCAGTGTATGTAGTGTGTGTATGTTGTATTAGTGTGTGTGTGTTGTGTTAGTGTATGTAGTGTGTGTGTGTGTGTGTGGTGTCAGTGTATGTAGTGTGTGTGTGTGTGTAAATGTGCAATCTGGGGGGGAGGGGGAGGAAGAGGCATTTTCATATATTTTAATTAAAAATTTAATTCAATTTCAAAATTTAATTAAATTGTTTCTCCCCCCTCCATGCTTACCTTTGTCCAGGGAGGGGGGAGATTCCATCCCTGGTGGTCCGGTGGGGGGGCCCCCCGGCTCCCTGTTACCGCAGAGGGGGCCCAGGCAGCACACTGCTCTTCTCTTCTCTCCTCTAATAACTCTCGCGAGACCCGCGGAGTGTTGCCATGGCAACCAGGTCTCGCGAGAGTTATTAGCAGAGAGGAGAAGCGGTGTGCTGCCTGGGCCCCCTCTGCGGTAACAGGGAGCCTGGGGGCCCCCCCACCAGAGCAGTCTGGGCCCCCCAGGGCCGCCGGGCCCGTGACAACCGTCATGGTTGTCACCCCCTGATGGCGGCCCTGGCGAACAGTAATTGGCATACATCATACAAACTGGTATTGTACATAGTTATAGAGGTATAGGAAGAATTTAAAAGATTCCTTCTACATGAGTTAAATGATAATAAAAACATAGGTAAAGATTTAAACTGTTAAACATACTGGGTCATCTTGATCCATGAGATAAGCACCGTGACCTTCACTTATAGCGGTTCTGTATTCCTTGTGGGCTTGCTGTTTTTCTTTAACCTACAACAAAAAGTTTTCCAATATAATTGAAATGAAAATAGTAGTTTGGTGTAATAACAGTTTATCGCTGTACTTGCTTTAATGTACCTCTCCCACAATGTGCTTTCCATTGATAAATGCTTCAAAACCACATACTGTTGCCGTGTTATCCAGTGGAAATACATACTTCGCCTCAATAGGGCTCAAGGAATTGTTTTTATAAGTTTGGAAAATCACAACCTAAAAATAAAAGTAAGAAATATTATTGATATCAGCAAAACAATGTGTGGAAGAATTATCATTTATATATAGTAAAATATATAAATATCTAGACCTGTACCTGAGCAATGGTATCCATCACTTTAGCTTTCACATGGATCCTTTCCAAAGGAATTTGCTCACCGTTGTTGTTTTGAAGACCACCTTTTATGGTACGTTCTTCGTATCGGTCACCTAAGACAGACTCTGTTAAAACAAAGATTTTAACATTTTAATATAGGTTGTTGGTTTTTAGGGAATCCATATTTAGCTAATATATACCAATTAATAAACAATTGGTTTGTAGTTATTAGTTGCACTAGCAGTTGGTTCTTTTAGTTGTTGTCTGTTTCTAGTGATCCACCAGTGAATCCAGCATAGTTCAGCTTTATCTTCAAAGAGTAATCCAGAAATTGATCCAGTTGTCAATATCTCAAGAGATTTACCAGTTGTGCCACAATGGTAACGTTAAAAAATAACATGAGCTCCTGGGCAGAGCAGACCAGCCTGGCATTATGGCTCTAGCCACGCAGGTGAGACCACTCTTGTATGCTTATGGTGTAAGATTCTTTTCTAAAGGCCCACATGAGCTTATTCTCATATCATACATTTCTATGGGGGAAAATATTAAAGTTTTGCCCATTATCCAACTGCAGCTGGTAATTAAAGGTATAATGTAATCAGTTAAAGTTGTTTTTAGGAACTCCTGTGTTGTCCAGCTTAATAAATAAATAGCTTTAGAGGTTTGAGTGGGGTATCAATCTAGTGAACAATTCTCCCAGTTTTGCTTTTAGTGATATGCAGGCCAATGAAGCAGAGAGAGAGAGAAAGTAAATTCTATACAATTATAAAGCTACAAAATACGAATAGCAAATTAATATTGCACTGAGAAAGAAAGTGACATCGGGGTTATAACGGAAGGTCAAAAGACTCTTGGGATCAATACTAAACCCAAGGATACAATATCACTCTTTATAGGTTCTAAATTGTTCAGGTTTTTAAAAGCATAATAATGCATGGTATATTGATAGTTAATTTGGCTAATTAGTTAATTCCATTCAGGGATTGAATTCAATCTCCAGTATCTTGCCAAGCAGATTTTAGCTGCCATAATGGTGTGAACCATAAAAATAAGCTATTAAGTTTAGATAACATAGGTAGATCAATATGGAAATGATAGTCATGAAGTCAGAAATGAAGTCAACTCTGACGGTAATATTATAATATTCAAGGATATAATTTTTAAATTGTAGGGTAATAGCTTCTTGATCCAAGAGTAAATCTCCCCATTCTGGGGTCAACACGGATTTCCCTAGTTTGTTTAAAATTGGAAGTGGATCTGAGAAAGGTTGAACTTGATGGACAAGTCTCTTTTCAGCCTATATAACTATGTGACTGTAATCTGTGTTTTCAAAAACAGCATCCAGAATTTGACTTAAATTTTGTTAAATTCTTACAATTCCACCACAAATGGTGTCCCAATTTCATAATTACATCTCCAGCAATAATTAGAATTTGTAGTATTACATTTTTGTAGTAATACTGATAATTCTGGGACTAAATGCCATCTATAAATCATTTTTAGCTATCTCTCAAAAATAATAACATAATGAATTGCCTTTTAAAATAATCTGAAAGAGCATGCCCTGGTTTACAAAGAAAATACTTTGTCTAAATCGTCTTCCGATTTAACTACTGAATTTAATTTACCTACACATTTCAAACTATAAACATTTTTATCTTTGATATTAACTTTTATTAACAAAATTAAAGGGACACTATAGTCACCTGAACAACTTTAGCTTAATGAAGCAGTTTTGGTGTATAGAACATGACCCTGCAGCCTCACTCCTCAGCCATTTAGGAGTTAAATCCATTTGTTTATGAACCCTAGTCACACCTCCCTGCATGTGACTTGCACAGCCTTCCATAAACACTTCCTGTAAAGAGAGCCCTATTTAGGCTTTCTTTATTGCAAGTTCTGTTTAATTAAGATTGTCTTATTCCCTGCTATGTTACTAGCTTGCTAGACCCTGCAAGATCCTCCTGTATGTGATTAAAGTTCAATTTAGAGATTGAGATACAATTATTTAAGGTAAATTACATCTGTTTGAAAGTGAAACCAGTTTTTTTTTCATGCAGGCTCTGTCAATCATAGCCAGGGGAGGTGTGGCTAGGGCTGCATAAACAGAAACAAAGTGATTTAACTCCTAAATGACAGTGAATTGAGCAGTGAGACTGCAGGGGAATGAGCTATACACTAAAACTGCTTTATTTAGCTAAAGTCATTTAGGTGACTATAGTGTTCCTTTAAGTGATTTCTCTAACAAAGTATCTTGTAAAATAATTATTTATCTGAGTAATCTTAAGTATGTATATTTTTTTGTATTCTTTATTTTGAGAAAAGCAAAGAGGTACAATACATATACATGACAGTGCTAAGCAGGTTTGTCTGAAGTTTAGTTTGGTAGAGAAGCAATTGTAAACACCAAAACATGCATAATACGGTTAAATGAGAAAAGATATCGTTGGTATGCGGTATACCATTAAAGTGAGTGTACCGTCTAAGGCAAACAACATACATGTGGCGTATAGGTGAAATATATACGGGTTGTACCATAAAATTAAAAAAAACTGAAACTAGAACAGAAACAGAAAAAAAGGGTACAATAAAGATAAAATCCCACGGCACAAGAAGAGTCGGTGTTCTCCTTACCCCTTGACTTTCCTCACCGATCGATAACATTTTAAATCCTGTTTTTTTCTGTATACTGTTCCCACAGGACCCATACCTTCTGAAAGGTTTTGGTGGTGTTATGGACCTCCAAAGTCAGCTTATCTATAAGGTCATTGTCTTTGGTTTTAGCTACCACTAGTGAGAGGGGAGGGGGCTCAGGACATCTCCATTTCTGGGCCAGCTATACCATGTTGAGCAATTTCTGTTCAAGACGAGAGAGTCCCTCGGTTGGCTTGGATAGTAGACATACCCAGGGGTCTAGATCTAAATGTCTTTGTAATATATTGGAGCCCAAATCCACCACCTCAATACAGAAGAGCTTGATGGTGGTACATACCCCCCACTTATGTATGTAAGTTCCCTTCACACCACAGGAGCACCAGCAGGTGTCTGTGGGGCTAATTTTCATATGGTGTTGTTTGACTGGGGCGGTGTACCACCTAAATAATGTCTTCAATGATTGCTCTTGGAGGGTTATGCAAATGGAAGACTGTGCGCATGCCTCCCAAATATCCTGCCAATCTTTAGCACCTTGCCCAGGTTGGTCTCCCATTGATTGGTGTATCGAAGGCTCCCCCCACTCATTATATTCTACACCAAGATGGTTGTAGAGGAGGGATATTAGACATTTTGGTTGCTTCTCCCGAAAGCACATCAAAGAATGTGGGTATTAGCTACCCGTACCTCCCTCCTGGTTGCAAAAGCTCATATTTGTAGTTACCGAAAATAATCATTTGTAGAGAGAGGAGCGAGCTCTTTGAGCCTATCATATGTCAGTGTATAAGTGTATATATCTTTGGAGTCATGTGTGTTCAATAAACCCCAAAAGTCCTTGAAACCCCCAGCACGTATCCCTGGGGGGAAAGCCCTATTGTGAAACATAGGTGTTGTTGGGGAATGGAATTTGCAAAGTGAAAAACCGTGCTGCCTGATCCCATTGAACTTATTGTTGGTGGACAAGTGGTGCTCAAAAAAGTTTTCTTTAGGTAGCAATATAAAGAAATGGGGGTGATCCACCCCCTTGATGAGAGACGCTTCCTTTGCCAGATGAAAATGTCATTAGCTTTTTGTAAGCCTGCTAAGTCTCCTTGTGCGACCTGTACAGGTAAGGTCTGAAAGAGAAATAATAATCTGGAAAGAAGATTAATCTTCACCGACTGAAGCCTGCCCAAATACAAGATAGGTTTATCCATCCATTGCTCCAGATCCTGAATCATGGTGTGGAGCATAGGAGGGTAGTTACGGGTGTAAAGTTGGGTGTGGTCTGCTGTGAGTTTAATTCCCAGGTAGGGGAGGGCATCCTCAGTTAGACGAAGCATATATTTATCGCGGATTAATGCCATGTCCAGGGCCGAGAGGTGTAAAGGCATTACCATGGATTTAGTCAAATTGACTTTATAACCTGATAAGTCACCGTAGTGATCTAACAGTTTGGTCAGGTGTTCCATGGAGCGGAGTGGGTCCGTGAGGGTAAGAAGGACGTTGTCAGCATATGCTGATGCTTTGAACGGTTGTACAGCTATGCTCATGCTCTGCCTCATTTCATTACTCAAGTGGAAGGGAGTATGGTGAGCCCCAGTTATCAAGGTTTGGGCTCTCAAATTTGAGTAAAGGGCGCAAATTGCCACTATCTAGGGTTCTGTAAAGTCGCACGCTCAGAGCAATCCGAAAAGGTACGGCCACTTCACTTTATTAAAGGCCTTCTTGGCGTCTAAAGATAGTGCCAGAGAAGGCCTCCCAGAATCAGTACCTCGTCAATATGGCTCCCCTTCAAGTGTTCTCATAAAGCTGCCTGCCCGGTATAAACCCCACTTGGTCGGGATGGATCAAGCGTGTCAAAAGCGGAGTGAGTCTAGCAGCTAAAACGTTTGCGTAGATCTTCAGATATGAATTGATTAGGGAACTAGGGCTGTAGATAGACTCTAGCACCTCATCCACTCCCAGGCTTGAGCAGTAATGTGACATTTGCTAGTGCCATATCTAAGCCTATAAAGTGATTACAAAGGGTTGCGAGGGGAGGGACGAGTTCCTCCTTGAATCTCTTGTAGTACCCAATGTGGCTTTATTTCCCTTGAGAGCTGTGATAGCGGTCTCCACCTTCGCTTCTGCTTTCATGACCCCTGCTAGACAGGAAATAGTGTAAATCGCTTCTGCTTTCGTGACCCCTGTCAGACAGAAAATAGTGTAAATCTACAGAACTGTCAGAGATAGACCTGTCTAGGTGTAAAGAGTATAGTGTCGAGTAATAGTCTGTAAATACTTTGTTCATTTCGCATGGGGTGTCAGCTAGGTCACCTGTCTGTGTGCAGATTTTAGTTATGTGTCGAAAACCACTCTGTGGACGCAGTGCTCTAGCTTTAAAAGTGTCCATTTTATTGTACTTTTTTTTTTTAAGTGCCGTGTCGTGTAGAATAGAATGTAAAGTCACGAGTGTCTGAGTGTTGGATCCGCTATGAGTCTAGGAGGTTTGTGTTATTTAGAAACGTGTGCAATAGTTTGTCTTGCGTCCCCCTCCCATGTGATTGCACAACTCCCAGTTTTGTGCTCCTATCAACCGCCGGACAAAGTACTGCATTAAAGTCTCCCCCTACCATGATTACGCCACCCCCCCATCTGTAAGGCTGCTCCAGTATTAAGGGTCTGGATCATTTGGGGCATAGACTTTAATCATATAGATTTTGGTCCCTCAGGGTCTGTGCTAGTGCTCGTCATGTGGATAGGGCAATGTTTCTGTATAAGTATTGCTACAACTGCTCCCTTACATAGTGTCCTAGCCTCAGAGGCCCCGGTGTAATTTTTGTCTGTCAATCTGACCATGGCCAACCTGGAGATGTGCGTCTCCAATAAAAAAGCGATATCCTCCTCCTTTGTTTTAAGCTTGGGCAGAAGCAATCTCCATTTGGTGGGAGTATTTAACCACAACTGACATATGCTGGAATGGCTGTGGGAGAAAGGGACATCCACATGTGGTGGGAGTATCCACATTTGGTTGGAGTGCCCAATGGGAAGACATTACTGGGACAGAGTCAGGAACCTGATGAGTTCAATATTTCACAGGCCGATTCCATTGGAACCGTGGACCTTTTTGTTGGCTAAGCCAATGAAGGAACTGGCGCAAATCGAATCACGGCTGGTAAATAAAAATAATCTGGCAGCTAGAAGGGCACTGGCGCAAGTTTCCTAATGGACAAGCTCACAGACGGGTGATATTTGCTGCAGGAATGGGATTTTTCCTCCTACTGTCTCCCCTCCCCCCCCTCTCCCCACACCCCACTTTGTACTTCTCCTCTCTAAATCAGCTATAAAAAAGTCAACATGTGCAAATGTATTTATTGCAGTCCAATAATGCTGTCTACTAAATAAAGAATATTAAAAAAAAGGAAATGGTATAAAAGAGTATTCATATGACCTTATGACCTGACCCACATAATTTTATAGGGCAATACCTTTCTCCATTATTTTATTCTAACTATATGGTCACATAGGCCTATTGACCCCCCTCTTAATTGTTTTTTCTTGGTTTTCTTTTCGTTCTCTTAAGGGTTTCAAGGTACTTAACTTGGAATGCTCAATGCTAGGGCAACACGCCCTCTGAGGCATGTAATATTTTTTTCAACTCTTTCAGGTAAATCTTGTGCGACCATTTCACGGACGATCTTGCAACCATGTGTTCTACCACAGAACTTTGTCTTGTATGTTATGAAACCTGAGTATTGTTTTATACGGTCCTAATTTAGCATCCTTATTGTAATATTTTTCTTGTTATACCAGAAATTAGAAATAAATTATAATAATTAAAAAAAAAAAAAGATCTTGGGAAGTTCATCTTTAAGTTTGCACAAAGGATTAACTGACCTGAAAATATAATGTGGGACATAGTGAATGAGGACCATTCCAGGTCAACTGCATGGTCAGTAGGAGGTCTTATTTGGCTGTTATCCATTATCCATCCCTAATCACAAATGTGTGTAGTGGTACTTATATTCAATGTTGTGTGGTTTGTTAATGTATCATTTGTTGTAGCTGCTATACCTATTTACTAATCTTCATTGAGGTGGGAAATAATAACACCTATATAGTAAGACCTGCTTGAAACTCACAGACATCTTATTTTATCTAATACTACTTCTATATTATATTTAGTTTTTCTTACCATCTAACAGCTCTGGCACTTCATCATCAGTATCTTCTATTTTTTCCTCAAGCTCAATGTTTAGTAAGTTGGTTTCCAGGGACACACTATCGTGACTGGTACAAAACTGAACTGCATATCTCATTTTTACTTGATTGCCGTTATACACCACAAATTCATCATCCTGACACAGAAAATATGCAGACAATGTTAACAGCATATATAAATTTACCACTGCTTAATGAAATAAATAAACTTTTTAATCAAATGTCAACCAAGTTCATGTCATGGCAAATGTGCAGTTTTCTTTAGTGCTAGTCAAAAACCTTGTTTATACGTGTCCAGTGGAAACCCACTGGGTCTTCAAGGAATGCAAACTGACAATTTCCTTATGACATTCTTTGGTATCTCTATCAACCTGGAATTTTTAGAACATTTTTTTTTTTGTCTGAGGCCAATCTACTAATACAACATGTCCTAATGGTTCTAACAGTCTGGACCTTCTTCTCCAGAGTATCCTTGGAAGTGCTTACTGCCATAAAGTCAAGACAATTCAGAGCCGATTTACTAACCCATTAAGAACTATGGTCTCTCTGTGCTGCCATGACAATCTTCAAACAGCCTTACTTACAATCCCAAAAAATAAATAAAAACAAACAAACAGCTATTCCACTGACTAAATAATACAGCATATATATATTTTATGCAGAGATTTTAGATATAAAAGGACTTCTGTAACTTATGCTCTCCATATTACCTATGGCAATTATGCGATTGAGTAACATATTTATCGAGTTGTAATATAGCTCAATAGTGAAATAAATACAAATGTATGCGATTGAAGGAAGTCTTAAAGTTATAGGATTACTGGAATGTGGCAGCCATCGCAATTTTTTTTACATCATCTCTTACTGTACCACCTTGAAAGAGGTAAAGAGACCTTGAAGAGACCTAGCCATGGAAATATATTACATCTTTGATCTCACAAACAGTTTTAGAAAAGATGATGATTCACAATTTTTCTACAAATAAAAATTGGCCATGCGACCAATTGACTTCTCTTGAACAAATATCAATTTAGGGCATGCAACATAAATTGACAAGGAATGTTGGAGATGTGTATCATTAACGGTTTTGAGCCAACACATTTGCTGCCAGAGTATGTTGCCTAGGTGGCCAAGCACGGACCCAGCACATGCACTTAAGTAGAGGACTTTGGTTTTGGTACATTGAGGGCAATTGTTTGCAAATATCAAAATTACATTTGATCTATGACCTTATTGTTGCAGAAATTTAAACAAGTGGTTTAAATTGTATGGTTATTTAAATAAAGTGGTATACTTATATTAAAATAAAAACAACAATATAATAAAATACATACAAACACATATAGTTTGTCTAGAATCTTACTAGAAACCACCTATCAATATATCATATTAATCACTTACCTCAAATTCTGACTGCACACCTTCCACTCTTCTTACACCATGTACACTGTGAAAGCCATCAGGAGGCTCAGTTATCGTATAGTCTTTTTTGTAGAAATCTTTGGAGATTCCTAGAGCCACATCACAGACTACCAAGAGTCGTGCTCCAGTAGTGTAACTGGGCTCCGAGTATTTGAGACTGGAGCTACAGGAATTATAGAAATGAAAACAAGTTACATTTTATAAGAACATAGCACCAAAGCAAATGAAACACACATTCCTATAAAACTGCAATTCTTTACAGGACCATTGCAACCAGAATCATTAATTGAGATGTGGTTTGGGTGACTTCAATCATTTTTTAAATGCCTAAGCTCAAATTCATATTTTTGTCATTTTTTTTTTTTACTATAAAGCAATTTTATTTATTTATTTTTAAAGTGGATTGTGAATTTACAAGCAAGTTGTAAAATGTAAGTTAAATATTCAGGTTTTGAAACAAAAACCTCAAACGGGTCTTTCCAGCTCATTTATTGTGCAGCTAATGTATCAAATCAAGATGATTCATAATTGAATTAATACATCTTATATCCCCTATGGTTACTATTGGTGTAGCCTTGTGCCAAGTATGATAGCACTTACAATAGAGCCAGGGTCAGGCAACCTTCGGCACTCCAAATTTTGTGGACTACATCTTCCATAAGATGGCAAAGCATCAGGGGAGATTCAGTCCACAACATCTGGGGTGCCGAAGATTGCCTACCCCTGGCACTAGACACTGATGCAAAAAAGTTTAAATGCCTCTAGTGGCACCACTAGAGCCTCTTCTGCTGAAACAGCTGAGTAGAACACGGCTATTTTAATCAAATGGGCTCATAGAGACCATTATGTTGGTGTAGTATTGTGCACTAGCTTCCCAGTGCTTTCCTATGGGAAAGCATTAGATTGGCTGAGATCTTCAAGATTAATGATCTCAGCCAATGAGGTGGTGCCAGACACAGACAGAGCAACGTTAGGAACACACATTTGTATTCGTAACACTATATTGTTCCTTTGAACATAGGTGGATATTAGGGTAATTAAAACAATGTGGATTCCTGTGTAGTGTTGTTAATGACTGTTCTCCTGACCTTATGGAATCTGTGAAATAAATGCCACTTCCAAGGTTTCCAAGATCGGTTCTTTTATATCCAAAATCTTCAGAAATTACTTTTGGTAATAATAGCCCGCTACATAAAAAGAAAACACAGGATAATCAAAACAAAATATACACTGATTGCTTATTCAACCAATCAAAATGGTCCAACCCCTATTGAAAATCAGGTTTATTGTAAAAAAAATTACCCTTTCAGCTGATTGCACAGAACAAAAGCAATTTCGATAGCCCAGCACAATTCAACTGAAAATGCAGCTTATAATAACTTCTCCAGTCTCAAAATTATTCAACCCCCTGAATGGATCCCACCAACCAACCTGCTTTGTGATTGGCTAAGCATCTAACCAGCTATGAGGCAGTGATTCCAAAAGATTGATGCTGGTTCAAGTGAACATTACAAAGAACTACAAATATTCTACTGCTTCTATTATAGATTCCAAGGGTTTTACAAAAGGTTGTATCTGATTAAAAGTATGGTTCCTTTAAATAATGTACATCATGTGATGTTTGACAGAGAAAGAGGGAGAGAGGGAGAGAACGTTCACACAATTTCTTACCGAGAGAGAATTCCAACAAACTTGCGTGTTGAGGAAGAGTGGAGTAAGGGCTTAACATTTTCCAGTTTACTCTGAAAATTGAAGGCTTCACTCAATCTCCCAATTCGGAATATGTTTAAAATTTTAATGGACTCATCACTGTGAAAAAACATTTTGAGAATCATATATGACTGAAAATAAAATGAATTTACTTACATTATTTTTTTTCCACAACATGTCCTAGATCTGTCTGTTACACCCGGACAAGGTTTACTCCAAGAATTAATAAGAACTATAAATGTTTAAGGTAGTATTAACAACAGATACTGTTCGCATTGGACTGACACTATGAGTAAAATGTACATAATCCAAAAAATGAATTTGTAAGGTCACTCTGTACAACCCATGGCACAGCCAAACACCATATAATATTATTTTAACAATGCTATCACAAAAAGTTTAGCTTTAACTAGACATGTCCATTTGGTTTTGAACAAACTGAATTTTGTCCAGATTTTAGAAGCTTCCTAATTCCAAAGCAATTAAAATGACCAACGATGAAAGATTTCAGAATTATCCATTCCAAAATGTTCAGATTCATTAGTTTTCATATCGGTAGCAAATTAGGGACCTATATATCAGGAAACCAAAACAGCAAATTCAAGAAAAGATATTTTGAAATTGATTGACATTAATGTTGATCTTTCTGCTGTTTAGTAGACAGTTCCCTAATTTGGCATCCTTCCATTAGATTGCCATAATCAAGGGTGCCAAGTTAGGGACCTAACTATGAAACGACCGAAGGACTAAAATTTAAGAAAGAGGAATTTTCTCATATTTGATCTGCTGTTTAGTAGATACCTTCATAAATTGATACCCTGATGTGGGATTGCCCTACTTAGGACACCAAATTAGGGAGCTGTTTAGTAGATAGCTCCCCTAATTTAGTACCCTGATGTGGGATTGACATATTACAACACTAAGTAATGACACTATTTAGTATTCATATGCACTGCCATTTTACCCATATATGCACAATTATTATCCCATGGATGCACACAGTAATATGTACCGTAATTTACCTGTGTATGCAGTGTAACTCCCTAATTTGGCATTCTAAATCAAGCAATCTCACATAAGGGTACCAAATTAGGAGTCCTATCTACTAAACAGAGCCCTAATTTGGTATCCTTAATAGGGACATCCCACAAAGGAAAGTTACGTTCTGTGTTAGCCGTGTACTAAACAGCATCCGCATTTGGAATCCTTATAATAGGGAATTCCACATAAGGGTACCAAATTAGGAGTCCTATCTACTAAACAGAGCCCTAATTTGGTATCCTTAATAGGGACATCCCACAAAGGAAAGTTACGTTCTGTGTTAGCCGTGTACTAAACAGCATCCGCATTTGGAATCCTTATAATAGGGAATTCCACATAAGGGTACCAAATTAGGGAAGTTACATACTAAACAGTGCCATAATGTGGTATTCTAAATAAGGCAAACCCACAGAAGTGTATGAAATTAGAGGAGTCATCGAGTAAACAACTGAAAAAACAAAAATAAGAAAAGCCCCTTTTCTTAAATTTGCTCATTCAGTTGTTTACTAGCCAAGTCCCTAAATTAGCACTCTTAATTAAAGAAATCCCAGTTAAGCATACCAAGTTAGGGATCTATCTACTAAACAGTTGAACTGTCAACATTAGTAAAAATAAAGCACTTTCCTTAATTTTGCCATTTCAGGCCCTAAATAGAAAAGTCCATAATTTGCCATCCTTATGAAAATGATTAAATGCTACATTTTTGGATCTATCGGTTCCAAGATCGTTTGTTTGCAGTAATTTCAGACGCTGCCAAATACTCAGGTTCCAAACTTTCCCAATTCCAAAATTCAATAAGTCCGAATCCAAATGCACATGTCAACTAAATAGCAATCTGTTTTGCTATGATGATTATTGACAATTACCTGTAGTTTTCCCCCAGAATCTGTTCTTCCACTTGAGTAAATTCTTTGGTATCTCTATCAACTAGCTCAATGCTGCATCTCAGTGCTTTATATTTCGCAATGGTACTTGGATAATGTGCTGATGGTGATGTTTCACAAACATTAAGTGTGTCTCGAATAAGCTGAACAAATATAAATATAAAAAAAAATAAAAAATAACATATTTATGTGTCTGATTTTATTTTTTATTTTCACTGAACAGTCTCATCAAGAAACAGCTGTTTTGTCCTAATATAACTCTAAAACTATGCATAGAAGTATACATCTTTAATAATTTTTATTAAAAGCCAAAATAAGAAAAATAAATTTGTCCAGTCAGGTAGAAAGTCGTTGCCATACCTTCCAACTAACAATATCTTACAGTACCATCCTGAAATCTCGGTTTTGTCCTGCCGTCCTAGGTTAGTAATATCTCCTCAATCTAAGAACCACAAGCACATTAATAGACAGAATCGCACTGCATTGAGTAACCTAACCTCAGGGCATAAAGCACATGCTCATAGCACTTCAGTCAGTCAGCCCCTTTTAGGATCATACAGCCCTTTCCGTCACTGTCCCTTGGTGTCCTGCTCATCCCTGGTCCCTAAAATAACTAAGCTGTACAAATATTGCTCACATCCACAGTTACTCCTTAATCAATACTGTTGTTAATGTTTATTAATCAACCATAAGGTAACATTTTTATATTAAAGGGGCAATATAGACGTGGTGTGGGTACAGTGTCCCTGTTTGTTTATCTTTGGATTCTGTCAGGTCAGTGATGGCATTGAGACTTTAAGTAAAATAAAAATCCAAAGGTATCCAAAGAAGGTCAGGCAGAAATTATATTCAGACAAACCAGAGGTCAGGGCAGGCGGCAATCAGCAAAAATGGGAGACCAAGCAAAGTCAGGAAACCAGCAAGGATATGCACAGGGAGGCAAATGCTAGGAGTTCTGAGGCAGGCAACAAACCAAGCAAGCACTGACTGAAAGGTGTGCTCTGCTTATAAAGAAGTGGCTCAATCACATAACCTGGTCAATGTGACTGACTGTGGGACTCAGCACATTCTTGGATGCATCATTGTCCTGGCTCCCCAGCCATGCCTCCTCCATCCTCCATCCTCTGACCTGCAGACCAGGAACCTCATGCAAGGGCCACCATCCCGGCTATGAGTCGAGAATCACAGGATGCCAACTCAGGGTGCAACAACCACAGGCACTATGACCACTCCGGACCGACCTCCAAGACATTGCGGGTGAGTGCCGTGGTTGAATGTAACACACAAAGATCGGGTCAACAATGTATTTATCTTCTAACACACCATGGTGGTTGCACAGACTACAAACAAATCACCACTTTGCTTGTATGGTAAAGAAATATAGTGGCATCAAAATCCTATTAGAGTTCAGGGTAGGGTGATATTACATTTTTTTTTAATACGTGTTTTCACTGATTTTGACTGTGAATGAAAATACCCAGAGCCCAATAAACGCATATTCTACTGATGCTAACTTAAAGGTAAGAATTGGATTATTCAGAAGTTCTGCATAAAGTATTCATGATGATTATATTCCTTACCTGACATAGCTCCTGCTTTTTTGTTAAATACTCCTTGGTAATAAGTTCATTTGGGACAGGTTTGTGAGGAATAAGCCGATAAAATTCATTCATGAACTGCAACATTTCCCCTGGCGTTGCAGAATTGGCCACAGCAATTTTCGCCTGGAGCAAAATGCCCTCTGCTTTGGCAACCTTTACATCATCAGATCAAGACCAAAAAAATAAAAAATAAAATAAAGAAAGATGGAATCATAATATTTACAAGAATGGTTTCAATATTTTTTTTTTTCCAAGTAATTAATCCAATATCAGACAGAGCAGATGAAAATGATGGGATGTGCACATACTCTCTCATTCCATGTTCTGCAATCACTATCTATATATTTGCTTGCTGTTAGATGGACTCAGTGTGCAATTACTAGGCATTGTGTGGACTCTCATTGTAATTCCAAAAGTGCTTGTATTCTTTGTTGGCGACCTCCACCCTTTACTTCCTAGACTACGCTCAGTTGGTGGGTGATTTAAAGTGCTATTTGGGTGTTTATTGGACCCCAAAATCCCAGTTCCAGGCATGTATAAAATAAATATGTGACCATACTGGGGTGCTCAGACTCACAGCATTGTCATTTACTGCCCATTGAAATATTCAGCAATTAAAATAAAATAATATTTTTTTTTAAATCAACAAAAAACAAACAAAAAAAAACAAAAAAAATCATAAGCTTAGTTATCAAACGCATAGTGCTAAAGTTTTTTGTCAATATGACCCCCATATTTTTTTAATTGTTTTTGCAAACTGCACTAACAATAAGTACATGCTGTAAGCTAAAATAATAATTAATAACAAAGTATTTAATCAGGAAAGGTACATTCAGATTACTCTGGTTTTCAAGTATGTCCTGGGGATGTTACCTTAGTCCAACATCCATTGGTTGTTAGTAATGTCTGTTTTGTACGGAAAATGTTTCTATGAAATCCTGTTGTGAAGTCTGTTTTGCCTGGAGCTAAACGTTGGGGACATTTCTGGTAGAACTGATAAAGTTGTTTCATGCGGCTTTTATCGCTTCTAACAGAATTGATTCCCATGTCTAAAATAAAGTGCATTAAGAGATACCAAATAAAATCCAAATATAGTCCAATGGCTGCACAATGCAGGTGATCTATAATTAAATGTATTGGTGCACAGAGGATATAAGAAAAAAATCTGTGCACCAAGAAACTAAACTTTAGAGCACTTGCATTGTGTAGCCTGTGGACTATATTGGGATTCTACTGTGGGGAAACATGGATCCCTCTTTAACGGTGCTCCTGCCTGGTTGCTGTTTATCTAGACCTGGTTATCACTAAGAGTGCCACACCACCCCATCTATTGGAGATACCAAACAACCTATTTCAAAAAATAATCCCATAAGTATATCTGTAAATAATTAACAAATATAATGATCATGTAAAATGGTGTAAATCGAGATTTGCGCTTTTTTTAAGCTATTTCAGAAACGCTATACACAATGTCGCCATTTTATAAGCATCTCATTTTTCCCATAAATTATTTTGTTTGTTTGTATTTTAATGAAAAGAACATGAAGATGAAGGTTTTAACCCTTTGGCCATTTGGGTATTGTAAAAGGAAACAGTTTAGATTGTATAATAAATTGGTATCTTTCTGCATAATTTGCATAATGTGTATAAACTGTTTGCAATATTGTATTTATATACATAGTGTATATGTTTTCTGTATAGTTAATAATTAGTTAATGACTTACATCATTGAGGCTGATGCTTCTCAGTGGACAGGAAAGCAGATTGTGAAGATGACCCAGAGCATCCAGCCAGACTGACTCCACAAAGTATCCAACTTCTCTGGATATCGTAGTGGAATTAATAGCCTCTTCCAGCAACACCTTGTCAGATTAAACACACGGTAAATGAAAGTTACAATGTTTTCTGAACAGACATGTGAAAAACTCTTTCCTTCATTTTATTTTGACAATCGTTTTTTATTATCGTTTTTCTCATATCAAAACTTGGTTGAGTACCATCGTATAACAGGAATGAAAATGCAGATTATAAATGTACATATCATAGTTCAAAGTAGCATTTACATAGTTAGGTTAGACAAGCATTGACACGTTTTATGTAGGAAGGTTTTACAGCAATAAGTGATATAGAGTGATATAAAGCGATGAGGTTCTAAAACCTGTCATTTAAGGTGAGCTGCATAACTGGGTACCCGTAGGTAAGATATCAGGCCGTCAGCTATTGTACCCCTAACCGAGGGGGCTGCGGGGGGAGGGGAAGGGGGATACTGCGTATAAGGAGCCAAACATTCTTTATGTGAGATGTGGCATTAGAGCTCCAGTGGATAAGGAACCAGGTATTGCCTGTCCTCTTAAGAGGAAGTGCAATGTATTCAGCTTAGTAGCCGGTGGGTGAGTGCTGAGCAAAAGAGAACAGTAATAACAAAGCAAAACAATAAAGAAGAACTTCGAACTGTACTCAGCTATGGAGTGCGCTATATTGTGCACTGTCCCGCTGTGCATTACTACGAGGTACTGTGGGGACATCTATCGGTAGTCCATTCAGTTGGCTGGTGATAGGTTGTGGTGATCGTCTCCACTGCAGGGTGGAACGGGTTAAGTCCTGGTAAAATGTAAGATGGGAGCCTTCAAATAGAAATGGTATCTTGCCTCTCAGGGCCATCAGCAGAGCTCTCTAATCGTGAGCCAGTGAGCAGTGGACTATGACATCTCGAGCCATGGGAGCCCCTCCAGCCCCCGGAAGGGGGTAAGTCCCATCTAGTGATAACTTCTTTGCCTGGTGAGGTGGCAACACTAAGGCCACGAGGCGTCGGACATAGTGCAGTAGTTCCTCTGGCGTGACTGCCCCCAGGATGCCCTGTATCTTGAGGTGATTGCGGCGGGATCTGTTGTTGAGTGCCGTGTAGTGAATAGATAGGGCAATTTGGGTGGCCTGCAGTTGATGTACAGAGTCCTGTATTGTAGAAAGTCCCTACTTAAGTCCGGCAATGTCCTCCTTGGAGGTCTTCACCCTGTCTGTGATTGCGTGCATGTCAGCTTTAATAAACGCCACATCCGCAGCCAGGAGGTTCTTGATTTCTGCTACTGGGTTGTGGAAATCCTGCTTGGTGACAGGGTCTGTCTTCTTTGGGTGTCCTGTTGTGTTTGCTCCTGTCTTGGCAGCCACCGTGTAGGGTCGGGTTGCAAGTGTTCCAGCTGGACCTCCGCGGCCGCATGGCTGTCAGGCGGCGCCATTTTGGGCTGAGGCTGCCACTGAAGCAGGGCCCCAATATCCCTTGATCCTGATGGCAGGTCAGGTGTGGGACGCTGGTTCTTCCTTCCCATGTCAGGCTGGGGTGCTGGCCGAGACATGTTGGGTGCAGCCCCCAAGACTGGGTCTCCCGCTGGGATAAAGCTGGTGAGCACTGTCGCCAAATCGAGGCCCAGAGGTGGGTGGTAGACCCCAGATTAGCATTTCTGACGCTTCAACTTGGGAGTGTGTAGAATCGGCATATGTCATTGCTGCCTGGATCATGGGTGTGGAGTCGAACTTTTAGCTCCTGGAACCTCAATGTTTCCCCCCAACCAGTTTCCTTCATACAACTTAATGTTTATACCCAGCATGCAATAGTGTTTGTTTAGATTTTATTTTTGACAGCGGTAGGTGTGTTTATCACGTGTGGAAAAGATAGTTAGGTAGCAGTGTATGTATAAGTGATATCAGAAGTGGGAGTATAAAATGTTAACCACAGAACCGTTATTTACAAAATAATTTATAATCTAAAAAAAAAAAAAAAGTGTTCGCCTTTAAATACTAGCCAGAGTATCAGCAACTGGTAACTCCTAGTGAATAGACAATTGGATAATGCCAACACGCCAGAGAACTAAGAAACTGATGCACCGATGGTCCTTGCCTGCAATATATTTGAAGCTATTGTATCCTTGCTACATCTGCAAATTCTATAATAATACTGTACCAATTTACCGCATACTTCATGACACTATGATACTTGTTATTGCATCAACCCGATTGTGAAGAAAATAGACTTATTTTCTGCATTTTCTTCTTTATTCATGAATTTCTGCAATATTTAGTTTATTTTGGATTTATTGGTTCGGTAGTTTAAAACTACCGAACACAGACCACCCTCCTGGCTCATTAACTTCAAAAGAGAACCGTTTATTAAGCGCTCTCTGGGCGGCCGCCGTTCGTATAGCCGAATGCCACATGGAACAGAAAACGGTGGCCGTCTTGTTTGCACGAAAGGAGGCAGCGGGACTTGGTCGTCGAGTGTCTGGAACTAAAATCGGACACTCGACTTCCCGAACCACCGCTGAAACATACGAACATCTGCTTCCTTTTGTTGCCGAACAGCTAGGAGAGTGCCATTCGGTAGTTTGCTTCATACGAACAAGGGGAGCAATCGCTCCTATGAGCCAGGAGCTTCCATTCGTGTCTTTAGTCATTTTTATGCCATTTTCTGAATTGACCGACTGCACACACTAAATTCGTGGAACTGTTTTGGGCAGGAGCCTCGTGTGCGGTCGGTAAACTAAGACTTCCACACTTTTTGAGAAGCCCTGAACCGATCTGGGTGAAATTTGAATATGTTGGTCTCCCAGCTCGGGGCTATCAGGGGACATGTGTGTAAAGGGGTGTTCTAAGTTTTGGGGAAATTGTGTGCTCTCTGCCTGGAGATAATTGGGTTATTCCTTAACTTATCTCAGAATCTCCCAGGCAGAGAGAGGGAGTGTTTTACTGTTAATCTGTACGATGATTGGTTGTTCCTTTTGTTTACTGTGGGAGGTCCTCTTGCAGGAGGATTTCCATAAAAGCCAGTGTGGCATCAATAAAACATTATTCCTGTTGTACCCTTTATGAAGTCTAGGCTCATGCTTGGGGAATATTTTATTTGCTGGGGAGAATCGTCTTGGAAGCTGCATTCATCTACACTAGATCTCTACACCCTAACTGCAGTTATAATCACTTATACTCAGCTATTGGGAAAGGAATAGAAGCACCATAACCACTGAAGGTCTTAACACCGATGAACACAATTAAAATAAAAATAAAAATTATGTTTACATGCAGGTTGTGCGATGATATCTGAGGTGCAGGTAATAATGTGTGTCACAGATGTGTTTTTTACGAGAAGGTGTGACAATAAGGAGGAGATATTATGCATGTAAGGGTGGAAGTAAACTCATGGGTGCTGTTTAACTGAAATTATATTGTTAGGTGTCATACCTGAACTAATGTTTACCTATATTTATCTACCTATACTGCAAAGTCATTACAAGGACAAATAGATATTTTTCAATGGATCTGAACAGTGGCAGAACTAACAAAAAGAGGGTCTTGGTGTGAGAATTATTTGGGGGGCCCACTATAGGTAACCAAAGGTAGATCGTCAACTGTCATAAAACAAAAACAAAAAAATGGCTTTGCTAGCTGGGGATCCACCCTTTGCTCATTATTGCATAAGTGCATTTTTCCAGCAATCACATGGCCCAGGAGGAAGGGTGAGGGAGGGGTTTCCCGGCAGCTCCTGGGATCAAAGCCGCGTTCGGCTCTAAAGTCCATTAACCGCGGGATGGCATAGAACTCCGTAACTGCATTATGGGGATATTAAAGAAGCACACTGAGCACCATAAACACTACAGCTCACTAAAAAGGTTATGGTGACAGTATGCTATGGGTGCCATCTCAATGTCCAGTGTCAAACTATTTTTGGGCAGTTTCACACAAATTAATGATCCCTGCTTATCATAGCCTGACCACTCATTAGGCATATTGCTACTATGCAAGTAATGCCTCTGTGTTACGAATATCAGTTCGGTCCACAAATAGTATTTATTGGCTGAGATTATCAGCTGTTGCATTCAGTCAACAACTGCAGCACTGACCTGGACAAAACCAAATGTGCTAATATAGAAGTGTAAGATCTGCATTACCAAGCCGGCAGTACATTATGGTACTTAGAGTGCTCCTTAAAATTAATTCACATGTGCACTTCATTAACTTAATTCCAAGCTATTCCAAGCTATCAACATTAATACCTCACCCTTTGAAGAGCTTCTGATGCTAAGAGCTTGGCCTCTGGTGGGGTCACATCATTTATTTTGAAGCCTTTATTTTTAAGGTCTTTGATACGACTTTCATATCTTTCACAAGCTTTCTTGGAATTTGTCGCCAGGTAAAATGTATATTCTATCTGTGGAGACAACATATAGTAAATGGCTCACATTGTACAAACACAAGTGGAGTAAAAAAGCACTCCTGATCCGGAGTATAAAACATAGTACTAGTGATATGCATTTATTACCCAGGCTGAGTAAACTTGGAATTCTTACATTTGTATTTAAAACACATATTTAAATTTATGGCTCGTATTAATTAAATCTGTTCTTTCATTTAATTCTTTCTTTAATAATAAACATTATCCGATTGAATGTTTTGCATTGAATAATGCACGTTTCAAGTGTTTCATAATGTCCTGTGCGCTCCTGAGAATCATGGGAACAGATACATATCATGCGGCAACGAGGGACTTGTCTCACCATCTAGAACGGTCTCTGTGTATCCAGGACACATACATGATAGAAAAGTTTTACTCAGAAATAAAAAAAATGCCAAAATATCAATAAAAAGGTTGAGTAACTGGAAATTATTAAAAATATCTTTAAAAAACGCTGATAGCAAAGATTGGGGGCGACCTCCACTACATAGATAAATGGGAGTCCGAACTCTGTGAGTCTCTGGAGGGGGCGGACTGGCATGATATAGGGGAAGCGAACTCGAAAACCTCTATTTGTGTCACAATGCAAAACAATCTTATAAAACTATGTTTAGATGGTACACCACTCCAGTGAAGCTGTATCACATGAAAAAGACCCCCACGGATGTCTGCTGGAGAGACTGCGGGTCTAAGGGAACCTATGCACATATGTGGTGGGACTGCCCGAAAGTCTCTAACTTTTGGCTGGAGGTCAACACACTCGTATCCCTGGTTCTCCATAAGCATATCGTCCTGAACCTATTGGTTTTCCTACTCGCTAAGCCACATGACATTTGGTCCAGAGCGGAACAACAACTTTTTTACAAAATTACACTAGCGGCTAGGCGGGCTTTAGCTCAAGTCTGGTTGAAACCCACTATACCTCCCATGAATGCAGTTATCATTAATATTAAAGAACAGTACCTCATGGACAAGCTTACGGCCCAGGTTTGGGGGACTACGAAGTCCTTCACTAAGATTTGAGAACCGTGGGAGACGTACGTGAACACCTAACGGATTGTGGCCCCTGCACTCTCCTCCCCCTCCACCCCCTGCCTGGAGGCACCCCGACCAGAGACACCCTAACCCTTTTCTATATTCTCTTCTCTCCTTTATTTTTCCTTCTCCTGTCGACTCGACTATTTTTCTCATATCCCATCTATTGGGAGTCTTTTTTATGCCCTAAAACCCCCAAACTTCGGTACAGATTGTGATTTCTGTTGCATACAGACATGACTACATTCCTGATGAAGACAAACTCCTATACTTTGAGTTAATAGCCTGCATTAACGTCATTTGCAACATAGATGTCACGTTGCTCCCTCATCTTAATGCTGTCTCACTACTACTGTAAAGCTTGTATCATAAGCGATCGATGTACAACCTCCTCTGATGCCTATTGTAGTACACCTTGTTCTATTATAATGCGATCCTGTATGTTTTATTTTGTACATGCTGTGATGTATACCCTCTGTAATGTCTCCTGTGTTTATTGGAGTAAAATAAAGAATTAAAAGAAGAAAAAAAGGTGTTATATATATATATATATATATATATATATACATAGATAGATAGATAGATAGATATTAAAGCTTAACATAACCCTTATTAATAAATGTAAAGTTATTTTTAGGAGAGTGGTCCAGGATGACAATGAACACACTTTTTAATGTTTCAGTCCCCATTGGTTCTTACACAATTCACAATGCAAACATCTAGTGCTTGCATTTTAATTGTTTTCAATATATTGCCATTATATATTGATATAAATATATATATATATATATATATACACATACACACACACACACACACATGCGGAAAACATCCAAAATCAGTTACCTCTGATCCATCAAGAGGTCCAGAACGTGTAGATATTTTAAATGGAAATGAGCTGTCCTCTTTAAAGCACAGCAGCTCTAAAATTGCTCCTTCTGTATCCTGAAATAAAGCAATAGCAAGTATTAAGTATGGTAGATGACAATGGTAACAAGAAGTATTATTTAACCCCTTAAGGACCAAACTTCTGGAATAAAAGGGAATCATGACATGTCAGACACGTCATGTGTCCTTAAGGGGTTAAAGGGACACCATAGTCAGCAGAACCATTTCAGCTTAGTGTGGTGGTTTTGGTGTCTACAGCCTGTGCCCGCAGACTTTCCAATGTAAACACTGCCTTTTAATAGAATAGTGTTTACATTGCTGGCTAGTAACACCTCTAGTGACAGTCACTCAGACAGCCCCTAGAAGTGCTTCCTATCTCAGTGCTACACAGTGTGAAGCACCTACGTTCAGCATTTCCACCCTCTGCATGGAGACACTGAACGTTACCCATAGAGATGCATTGCTTAATCTCTATGAGGAGATGCTGATTGGTGGAGTGGGGAATTTTGCCGCGCATGCACAAAAGCCTCCAAATACTTTCATATGGGAAAGCATAGGATTGGCTGAGATAATCCAGACTATATCACCGATGGAGGGTTTTTAAAAATAAGAGTATGTCAAGTACTATAACATCAAAACTATTAACATATTACTACACATCATGCAGGTACAGCCATTAATAAATACCTACACATGGAAAGTGGTCATGTGACCGCTTTATTACATACATTTATATAGTTTTGGAATTCATTGCGGTAAGTTTAAAAGGATGCTGGAAGCATTCGTTAGTTATTTTGATCAAATGGACTTGCTTCTGGCCAAGCATGTATGCTTTGATTCTTCTCTTACATCTGATCCCAAATGTTCCCTATTTCATTGGGCTCTTCGGACTGTACCGGCTATGTAGGTTTGTGGAATCATAGAAGATTAGCCTGATAGAATATCCGTTTGTTTATTTTTTTTTTTTTTTGAAAATCTGTTTATTTATGATAGGAGAATAGAAAGAGTACATAAAGGATCGGCTCGCAGGCCCACAAAAAATATAATTACACTTCGGTGTGGCCGAGTAAGTGTAGTTCAAGATTGTTTATATCAAAAGTAACATTGCATTTATATGAGTTGACTTACAATATAACTGTTCAGGTTTACATATAACTGTAGGCAAGAGCCTAGTAAGGTTTAATTAGGTTTCTGAATATGCTAATCGAGGGGTGTCAAGCACCTGGACCCGTTTGTTTATTAATACAGTATTTATAAAGTATTTTACAAGGATTTCTCTTGTTTTCAAGTAGGTCCTGGGTCCACAAACATTGAATTGTTAGAATATGGTACAATGTAATAATAACAATACAAACTATATCAAACTACAAATAAACACAGAACATGTACAGATAAGAAGTATAATCAACCATGATTAAAGGTGCATTCTGTATAGAGGTATTGTGACAGAGAACGAAAGGAGTTTAGACTGGGAGAGGATTTGATGGTATCCATGAGGCTATTCCATAATTGTGGTGCGCTGTAGGCAAATGAAAATGAAGATCAAGACACTTTCTTTTTGTATTGCGATATACTAAATAAAGTGCTGAATCGAAGGTTATTGCAGGTGGGAACAACTAAGGAGATCATTCTAATCTTAAACACAAGGCTGGAGAGATAGAGAGTGCGTCGGGATTCCAGCCATAGCCAGTTTAGATCTTTTAACATGTCACAATAGTGGGTCATGTAATTACGTTGTAACACAAAGCGACAGAATGAGTTATACAATGTAGTAGGTTTATGAAGGCAAGTTTGCAGCGCAGATGCATATACTACATCTCTATATTCTAAGACTGGCATTAGCATTTGCTGTACAATATGTTTCCTTACTGTAGTGGTTAGGCAGGAATATAGCTTTGGATAAAGTTTTGATGCGAGTTTTTCAATGTGGAGGCCAAAGAGTAGCGAGCCGTGGGTTACACCACAAGTCTGCAGAGTGACTAGGAGAGGAAGTAAGGTGCTGTCAGAAATGGACATATATTGGGAATCGATCCAATACATGAGATTGAAACCAGGTTAGAGCATGATTACCAATATCTGTGTTTTTAAAGTTTTTGCAATAGGATGCTGTGATGGATGGCCTGATTTGTTTGGCGCAAGCCACAAGCTTGCAGTTCCATTTTTTGTGACTGTTTTCCATGTGTCTAGATATCGCTGCATTGTGTACCTGTATTATGCATAGAGCAGTGTGTGTGTCTGTATATGCAGCTGTGGGTCAACAAAGGTGGGTTACAAATTTGACAAAAAGAGACTTTAAATGTGTCACATGGCACAAGATGCAGATTCTCCCCCCCCCCCCCCCCATGCTGAGATATCTGCCTGGCTGATCTAGGTATGTTTTTGTTGTCAAGGTGGACTTGCAGATGGGGGAAAGGAGATTTATTTTTTGAATATCCTGATGTGAAGTGAAAATAAAGGTTATTGCTGTTTGTACCAAGAAAGAAGCTGGTTGTCTCTTTCCATGCTGCAACTATCCAAGATCTGCAATAATGTGAAAGCTGGTGGATAAAGAGACTCCGATCCCAGGTCATAACACTTAGTTTTATGACAGTTGACGATAACTATACATTAGTATAGTGATCAGCTGTGCAAGTTAATGGAACTACCCCCGGACAATATTAGGTCTATATCGTCACAGATGCCATTGGTTGCCGTGTCAAAGGCCTTGGCAAAAACAAGTAAAATAGCTCAGGTTAATTCTCTTTGTTCCATGCCAGTTTGGATGTCATTAAAGGCTTTTAAGAAGGCAGTTGTTGTTGAGAGATTTGGATGAAAGCCTGATTGGTCTTGGGTCAGATAGTTTTATTGTTGGCAATACACACATAATTGCGAGTGAACACAGTTTTCCATGATTTATGACAACACAGGAAGCAATAATATCGGACAGTACTCAGATACCAAAGTAATGTCACCACTTTTATGATAGGTGCTACCTTTACAGTCTTCCAGATATGTATTCAGATGCCAAGGATTAATGAATTAGGGTTGCAACAGGCTTTGCAATTGCCAGCGCACTGAGCTTTAGCAAAATTGCTGGAATTTGATCAGGTATGGTATTTCATTTTTAAATTATTGAGATGTTCTTAATGACATTAACAGGCACAGATCTAAAAATAACATTAATCCGTTCGGGGTCTTTGCAAAGTTGGTGCAGTGTGATCCAAAATTGTTATTTCGGAATGCGTATAATCGGTTAGCTTAAAATCAGGGTGGTGGCACATCCGACAAAATCATTATTAAAGGCATTTGTTACATCATTCTAGGGGATGTTACAGAGTTCAGTTGGCCACTTTAACAGTGGTAGGTTGGGAACGGATGGGGGGGGGCAGGGGCTTGTATGTTACGTATGATTTTCAAAACTTTCTTGGATTTTAATATGTTATTGTAAAAATTTTCATTGAAATATTGGGCCTTTGACATATCTGTTTGTTTTGGGTATGCATTTCGCCATTGTCATTCACAGAGCCAGTATTATTGAACTTTGACCACAATGAATCTCTAAACTGGTACATTTGTGTGAGGTCGGCTGTAACCCATGGGCGTTGTACCCCTTTTACTCACACTTTACCTAGCGGTGCATGCAAAATGAAAGTATTCTGTCTGAAAGTATTCACTTGCACACTCTAGATATTTGATTAGGCCTAATTGGTGCCATGGGAGCTTCAGATCATTTTAAAGGATTCAAGATTACATTTCTTGAAAGAACTGATGGTTATAGCCTTGGGAAGATAAACTGTCTAGACAAGCGCATGATCACCAACAATGGAATGGTTCTCTGTGGCATTCAAGCAATGCTTAATGTGTATTAAGGGAAAACCATCTCCCATACTATCGCACCAATTCAAGATTATGTATCCTATGCAACACATGTATCCAAAATATTCATACAAAATATTAAAGCAGGAAATAAACACATACTTTTTGAAGAAAACAGTATTTTGCCACTTCAGCATTCTCTGAAGTCGATTTGTCTTCTTCGAAATCTCCATATTCCCTACAAGGAGAGGTAAAATATATTGTGTTTGTTTTTTTAATATAATTTAAGTATAATCACACATAATATGGTGAATTTTTTTCTGTTATTGATATTTCAAGATTGATAGGAAGCGTGCATAACCCCTCACATTGGCGTGACATGAAATCAGGGGGCGGGGTAAAAGGTGGTGGGACGGTGGTGTGCATCTCGTAGAAGAATAGTTGGGAGGCCTGGGAGTGGGTGCTAGGAGATATACAAGGGACATGAGACAAATAAAATAAGGGGATTTAAAAGACAATCAAGGGAGAGAAGCCATGACAGTCAGGAAAGACGTGTCCCGAACGAGCTCTTCCACTATCTTGATGTAGATAGCACTCTCTCTAGCTCGGGCACGGATGAACCTCGTGAAGCGTTACATACAGTCCTTATTGACATACCATGTAGCAGCCAGTGTATTGTCGGAAGCTAACTTAACCCACTGTAAAAAATACTGCCTAGTGCTCACCGGGCGGGAGAGGTGGCTGATCTCCCTCTCTGGATGTACCTGGATCAGAACGCAACATACTTGTGCCCCGTTACCCCTTCACCTTGGACCAGTGGGGGTGATCCTCGCTCCAGCAGCCTTCCAAGCTGGAGGCATTAACTGGAACTTATCCAACATTTTTCTGACCTAAGCAATAGCCCACTTGAGTCCAGGCTGGACAACCTATTTGTTAAATTTTGACTTCAGCTGGAAAGCAGGATACTCCAACATGCCCCACTGAATTCAAGTAACCACTCGGATCGGCAGTCAGCTTCAGTCCCCACCAGAAGTCCTAAATTCTCCCTCTAGAGGAGGTCCTAAAATGGTGGTAGATCAGATAGGGAGGATCGCCCAAGCACCAGGCGGCACGGAGGAGAATATTAATGCAGACTAAAACTGTATCTCATACAGTGGAGAACCTTGTTTCTGATGTATATACTGACCCACAGGCTTCCATCTGGGCTTACTGGCCTGAAGTGCTCCTCCAGAGTGCAGGACTGTGGTCTGCCCATGGTGGGCAAAGGGTGGATCCTGGACTGAGCCATATAGCGCTGCAGTTATAAGCATTTGTGGCATTTAAATATGCATTTTTTTTCATTGGGGACATATCGAAGAACAACTTGCAAAAGCTGCAGTTCTCTTGTTTGTTGCCTTTGCAAGCCCTCCTCTTCTAACCCTGCCCAGAGTTTGTGACTGTCAAATCACAGACTTCCCAATGCAGCTCAATAAGAAGTATTTGGGTGGCAGGTGCTATCTCGAGTTTACCTCCACTGAGCTAAACAAACCAGGAAGCAAGAGGTCCAGATCTCTGATTGACAGACAGGGAGTTTAAGGTTATTTAATCCAAGTGGCATTTTTTGGGGAAAGGAAATTATAAAAAGAGGACTGACTCTACACATAAGGCATTTCAGCAAGCTAAAGTGCTTTAGTGAGCCCCTTGACACCAATACCTGTCAAGTATTTCTTCTTTGAAGTCAGATAAAGTATTTGCAGCAGGTGAAAGATTCTTCTTGTAATGAAAATCTAGAAATTAAAAGTACAGTTATTCATGAAAAAGTAAAATGCACACACATATTATATTTATATATATATATATATATATATATATATATATACACAGTATCTCACAAAAGTGAGTACACCACTCACATTTTTGTAAATATTTTATTATATCTTTATATCTTATTATATCTCCTTTAAGACTGAGCGTCTAACTTGTCACCTTAAAGGGGAACTCCAGTGCCAGAAAAACGATCCGTTTTTCTGGCACTGGAGGGTCCCTCTCCCTCCCACCCACCAATCCCCGGTTACTGAAGGGGTGAAAACCCCTTCAGTCACTTATCTGGGACAGCGGCGATGTCCCTCGCCGCTGTCTCCACCTCCGCGACGCTCCTCCTTGTGATTGCGTCGGCCGGTGGGCGAGACTGATCTCGCCCACCGGCCGAGGAGACCTAATGCGCATGCGCGGAAATGCCGCGCATGTGCATTACGTCTCCCCATAGGAAAGCATTGAAAAATCATTTCAATGCTTTCCTATGGGGTTTTGAGCGACGCTGGAGGTCCTCACACAGCGTGAGGACGTCCAGCGACGCTCTAGCACAGGAAACCCAGGAAGTGACCTCTAGTGGCTGTCTAATAGACAGCCACTAGAGGTGGAGTTAACCCTGCAATGTAATTATTGCAGTTTATGAAAAACTGCAATAATTACACTTGCAGGGTTAAGGGTAGTGGGAGTTGGCACCCAGACCACTCCAATGGGCAGAAGTGGTCTGGGTGCCTGGAATGTCCCTTTAACATAAACAACATGTTTGCTTTTGAATGACCTAATGTACCATATATAATCTAAATAACGCAGACATCCTCACCTTGTATAGTTTTGACTTTTTCCAGAAGAACATTAATTGGTTTTTCCAGGTTAGAAGTTTCTTCAAGAAGTTGGTTCTCTTCGATACATTTCCATATGAACTCTGTGTCGACAAGTGAGATCTGATGCTTCTCAATCTTTTTCAAATGGGAACTGCTAAGTGAACTGGCATTATTCGCAATAAAATGTGTACACTGTAAATAAACAAAAATAAAATGAGGACTTAACATTGTATGAATTACATTTATAGCACATGGAAAGTATTTCTAATAGTATTGAATCATTTGGAAAGCTTATTAAATCAAGGCCTTGATACGTAAAGACAAACATTACTTGGAGTGATTACTAGAGACAAGAAATGCTTTATTTCTTCATTGACTAACTTGGAGTTTCTGGTGCAAGGACAGATTTACGAAAAGAAGCCAAAGTAGCAATTGCATGGGAGCCTAGGGAGTTTAATAACTAAACTGGGAATCATGAAGAACTGGCAAGGAACTGAACTTTTAAGGCCAAAATAGAGAATTGTCCTCTGAACACACTTCTCCAGTTAACATACCTCTCTATTATTCAAACCATCAACTAACAAGGTTTGGGCCAGCTAATTTGATACCATGGCTCCCTTACCATCTTGGGTTTAACGGGACAGTCTTGGTTTGAGGTCTTGTTCTGCCATGTTGAGTTTTTTCCCTTGTATCCTGTATTAGGCAACAACATGGAATTGCCCTCAGCAAGGGATGCTCAATTGCGCCATTAGATATGTCCAGATTCATCCTATATGCAGAGAGCTTTGACAGTGCTCTGTGCAACATTTAGTAGGGCTGGCCAGTGTTATGGCATGCTCGATTTTCAAGTGGGGCTCTGCCCTTAGGGTGCCAAACGATGTAACTGGCATGTCCCCTATAATTCCACTTGTTCCCTTGCCCAACTTCATACTTCCAAATGTTGCGAGGTACATGATACTTCTGTTCTGCCAATAGTACTTTCATATTAAATAAACTCCAAGCAACGTACCCATTATAGTTTGCTGTAGTACTTATGGTGCCAGGCGTGATCTGGCATCTCTCCCAATGTAAGTAGTCAAATAGTTTTGAACAGTTTGATTTCTTAGTTGGGGTCTGTTGGGTACCGGCCCATTCTTCCTCCCAGCTGCCACGAGAGACAGACTCCTGTTCAGGCATTTTTGTTAACTCAACTAAGCTAAGACTTGCAGTGCAGGGCTAGCTTATTGGCGGAGAGTTTAAGCTAATCATTCTTAGCCGCTGGGCTATGCCTTATACCGTTGGATTTAGCTCAGGCAGAGAGCCTCTGGCTCTCCTCTAAGCTGTAGTGGAAGTGGTGGGCAGCATGGGGACTACAGGTAAGACATTAGATAGTTCTAAAGTGTTTTAACTATTTAATATAGGGGGCCTTCAGGGCACCATAACCACTACAGCATGCTTCTATAATACTATTTTTTTTCATCCTAGTAGATATTGCATAAATGAGAATTAATTTTAAGAATGTGGAGAAGCAAATAAATGTTTTTTTCATGGATGCATTTTCTTTAAAAAATAAAGCAAAGCCTTACCTTTCCATTGAGAACATATGAAATGGCTCCACCATTTGAAGAAATTTTTTCTTTTAAACATTTTTTTTCTTTAAAGGACAAGTGATTCACTTTAATGAAAAACACACAATCTTCAAAAATGCCTGCAGTCATCCTAAAAAAATTAATAATACACATTATATAAACATCTTATTTGAAAGTCCTTGGATCTTATGGATCTATTTAGCAATATCATCTATAGTACCCTACTGTCACAACATCAACAACCTACAAGTACCTTTTTTAATTTCCGATTTTTACTTTTAAATCTATCTTGCTTTACCATTAAAACCCACCTACTGACCACCAAAAAATTCACAAAAATCTATGAGACACAACAAGCTAAATTCTATTGCATATTCGGTGCATTGGGTTTTCAAAATATATAATTTCTCACCTCACTAATATATGCTAATCTGCTTTAAACCGACAAAGAAAAAAAAGATGTCGAAGGCGTTTAGTAAGTGTACACAAGTTGCCTAGCTATAACCAGAGGTAGTTCTGTGTAACTTGGCACATGGACAGAAAGTGTACATTGCCACCAGAATTGTGATTTTGTTTTATGTGTTTCTCTGCATCTCTTTACTTTCGTATGTATATCCTCCCGCAGGTCTCTTAACCCCCCTTAACCACTTTGTGTGTCTTGTACCTACCTCTCTTTAATACCCTTACTCATGTCTCTTCAGCCACTTTTGGATTTCTTACCCCCTTTTACATATCTTACTCTCCTTTTGATTATTTTGAGTCTCTTGTCCTCATCTTTTGTGTCTATTACCCTGTTTTGTATCTCTCCCGTTTTGCCCTTTTTGTGTATCTAAATTCCCTTTAGCCCCTTATTTCCCCTCTCACTTTTGCCCTGTGGGTGTCTCCTCCTCCTTATATACAAATAAGGACTTGTGCTAGCATTTGACAAAAAAATACTAAAGTACAATATCTGTGCTTACTTGTCCAACACCAAAACACACACTAAATAAAGTAACTAAAAAACAAAAACAAACTGGTGATATCTCCTCTAAATTCAGGCATGGACATAGTAAGAGCCAGCCAATGCTTGTGTACACAAAGACAGGCTTTGTCAATGTTCCAAATGTTGTTTACTACATCTTCCATAATACTTTTACAGCCTAGTCCTGCTCTAGCGTTAGAGAACTGCTCCGTTGTACACCATTTAGTGAAGCCTGGGCCGGATTGACATCATATCCTGGCTCCTGGTATCACCGCAGGGCATGCAAGGGAGCAGTAATGTTTCCATTCTCCCCTCCAGACACTATATTCCAGCAGAGTAGGCACCTGCCGCCTTCGCTGCCTTGCCACATAGCTGCCCATCTTGTGGGCAGCCCTAAAGTGGCCAGCTTCTCGATGCCCTGTGACAGGTGAAACACAGAGGGCCCGGTCGCACTACAGGATAATATATATTCAACAGCAGATACCAATTGATGGAATCAGGACGGTAGAATGTTTTGTCCAGAAAATCAGATAACAGACAGAGATCGACTACACCCTCTGCTTACGGGTGGGGGCCGGGGCTGGCTGCCCGTGTTCATCTGGAACAAGGTGTGTATTTTTGTAGAATGCATTCTATCAATGGCAGATATTTAAAGGGACACCGAGCTATAGCCTTCCTCATTGTCTCCTACTATAAACAATTGTACAGCGTTTTGGAGGTAAGTTAAAAAACAAAAACCTGGGGGGGGGGGGGGACCGGACCGCCATGCAAGAGAGGTTCCGGAGAAATCTGGCCTCTTAGGCAAAAAATTTCTGCTCTGGCACTCGAGATGAGGCCTCGAGACATCCACACGGCAGTGGAGGAGGTGGCAGACCCCGAGATCGGGAGTTTCGGGTCCTCTGAGGGAGGCACGAGGCTTCGGGGACTGCGGCCTACTCAGAAGGGGAGCGGGGTGGACGGCCGCTGCCCTGCTTCCAGTTCCGGCCACCAAACGCCGGCTTATCGACAGGCCTACCGGTCCTGCATCCCCCCCTCTGGACCGGGGGGGTCATCCTGGTCCCCACTGAAGAGAGCTTGGGCTGGGAGAAGACTGAACCTACCTTGCAAGATGGCGACGGCCCGTGATGCTCCACCAACGGCTCGGGCACCACTGAGCCTTTATGAGAGGAAGCCATATCACCTGCCCAAGCAGCAGACCTCACGGCGATTCCAGCATCTACTCTACTGATTGCCCACGACAGGGAGGTAGTGTGTGGAGCTGTGCAAGTCATGGGACCCTCTGTTCGCAACAGACGACCTATGCTGGGGCCAGGAGCTGGAGGGAAGCTGTGAGACCATGCTGCAATACGGCTTTACCAAACGGACTTACCGATTTCCTGACTAGCCTGCTAAGAAGAGAACCTGCCCGAAAATCAAGCCTGGAACGGGGAGCTGCACTGCCACCCAGATGATAGGGCTTGCGGGTCCCCAATGACTTCATGCTCTGGCAAGTCACTGTGCCACTTTACCAAGGACAGTGAACTCTGGGTGACACTATGCAACACAGAGAATCACAGCTCACCATAACCATGGACTCAGCAAAAGACAGCAGCTCTCGGGTTAACATGGACCCCTTAAGATCTAATGGTCACAGACTCGCGCTTTAGCCACTCTGCTCACTCTAACTAACTATCTCTCTCTGCTCAGCCTCTCACATAACTATGTTTTGGCACAGACGTCTGCTCAGCTCTAGTGGTTTTAAACTTACTTAGCTCAACCATACTAGCATGCTATACTTTAACGTCGTTTAATAAGCTTCAAGCGCCTTGCATGTTTTCTACACCCAAATGCATGTGTCCAGCTCTCACACACACACACAATATAACTATTATGCAAGCTACTACCATGCTGTTAGAAAATAGTTTGCACGTGCTACATGCCTGTTTTACTTAAATCATCTATTGTACTGCACGCATATCACGCTAACCTCGATAACCAAGCTACTCAAATCTGAGACTTGTCAACCAGTTAAACTTGCTCCTATAAAACAAAAATGTGCAAAAAAATGTTTATGCCACTGTGTAGCCTATAGGTTTGTTTCTATATAAGTGTACGCTGTTGTGGCGTCTGACTTTGCCTTGTACTTACTTGCACAACAAAAAAAAAATATTTTTTTTTTTAAAAACCTGCACACTTGCCTCCACTGCACTCGCAGTTTTTACCCTGTTGATGTCTTGGGCAGGCTTGTGAGCATTTAGCCATTTACATGTTCACAGCTTAATGTAGTTGTTATAGTTTCAAGAGCCAATCCCCGCAGGCTTTTTAATGTAAACACTGCCTTTTCAGAGAAATTAAAAAAAAAAGACAACAAAAACATACAGCTAATTTTTAGTTAGCTATAGGCTTGTGCATTATTCTGCCTGGTTTGTTTATGTAAATAAAGTATAAATTGCACTGCCGCTTTGATAAAAAGCAGAGTTGTGGATCTTCCATTAGGGCTGTGCAGGCCACAAACAAGATTCTAAGCACATTATCAGATTGAATGTGAAAGGTCTCTTACCTCTCGGTTGCCCTGTAGCCAGCTGATCACAACACGTTTCCTGCCTTTTCAGGTTTACGTTTTCTAGCAGACACTGATTGAATTCGAAGTAAAGACAGCTCTTCTGTTAAAGACTGAAGTGATACTACTGTACACCAAGCTATTTCCTGAAAGGGAGGAGTAACAGTTCTTATGGGAAGAAGCAGATAATCCTGCCCAGTGGTTTAACCCCTTAAGGACGCAGCCAAATGTACACGTTGTGATCAAAACAAAACGTAAACAAAACCTGGCATTTGCGCTATATGTCTGTTCAAGCGTAATTCACCTCTTTCATATTATGTGCACGCACACTTATTATATATCATTTTATTCAGGGGAAACATGGCTTTCATTTAACATCAAATATTTAGCTATGAAACATAATATAATATGAATAACATATAAAACAAATGGGAGAAAATAAGAAATGTAATTTTTTTAGTTCTACGTGACATTTTAAAGGGACACTATAGTCACCTGAACAACTTTAGCTTAATGAAGCAGTTTTGATGTATAGAACATGCCCCTGCAGCCTCACTGCTCAATCCTCTGCCATTTAGGAGTTAAATCCATTTGTTTATGAACCCTAGTCACACCTCCCTGCATGTGACTTGCACAGCCTTCCATAAACACTTCCTGTAAGGAGAGCCCTATTTAGGCTTTCTTTATTGCAAGTTCTGTTTAATTAAGATTTTCTTTTCAAATAATTTTTATTAAAGTTTTACATATTTGTATAACAACAAGAACATAAACATTGTATTGGGGGTAGGAAGGGAAGGGAAACTTGGAAATGGAAAAGAATAACCATCCAGTATTACAATAGGCATAACAGTGTATATGGCAAAAATAAAAATAATATGTTTTTACATCAATGCACTTTAATAACAAATATGTCAAAGACCATATGCAGTTTTGATTTTTTCTTCCCACTTATCCCAATTGTATTTTAATATTGGGAAACCACGCATATTAGCTCTATGTGATAATTCGTGTGCCTTGTTTTCTAGAATCAAATTAAAAACTTCCCTGAGAGATGGCACATCTTGGGACTTCCAATGTCTAGGTAAACAGGATGTAGCAGCGATCAAAATGTGACCTATGATTATTTTGTCTGTTCTATTAATGGACTCCGGGAGTTTTTTAAATAAGGCTAGTTCCGAGGTTAAAATGCTAATGGTTCTGTCCACTTTAATAATTAGGTCGTGAATCAATTTCCAATATTTAGTTAATTTAGGACAGAACCACCAAATATGGGCCATATTGCCCACACCCCCACAATCCCTCCAACACCGGTCAGAATACATATTGTTCATGTTGTGCAATCTAGACGGGGCCAGGTACCAACGATATAAAATTTTATAATGATTTTCAAAGTGGTCGGTGCAATACGAAATACCTTTTAAAGCTTTAAAAAAAACGAACCATTCTTCTAGATCGTACTGGGCACCCAACTCCGTCTCCCATGACAACATGTGTTTTAATTTAACTAGGGGCTTGGCGTTATAAAACGAGTAGCATAAGGATATCATGCCTTTACTAGAGGGGCTGCATAAAAAAGCTTTCTCTAATGGAGACATCTCAAGCGTTTTATAGTTTTTATCCGTTTCAGGTACCTTATATAGTTCTTTCAATTTGTCAATGATTACCTTACAATCCAACTCACATACATTCGTTAATCCATACTTAAGTTTCAATTTTTCCAAAGAAAGAATAGCATTGCCGTGAAAAAAATTGTCAAGATTAGTTATAGAGCATTCCTTCAACAGTTCTATTTTTAAGGATGGAATACAGGGAGTGCAGAATTATTAGGCAAGTTGTATTTTTGAGGATTAATTTTATTATTGAACAACAACCATGTTCTCAATGAACCCAAAAAACTCATTAATATCAAAGCTGAATATTTTTGGAAGTAGTTTTTAGTTTGTTTTTAGTTATAGCTATTTTAGGGGGATATCTGTGTGTGCAGGTGACTATTACTGTGCATAATTATTAGGCAACTTAACAAAAAACAAATATATACCCATTTCAATTATTTATTTTTACCAGTGAAACCAATATAACATCTCAACATTCACAAATATACATTTCTGACATTCAAAAACATAACAAAAACAAATTAGTGACCAATATAGCCACCTTTCTTTGCAAGGACACTCAAAAGCCTGCCATCCATGGATTCTGTCAGTGTTTTGATCTGTTCACCATCAACATTGCGTGCAGCAGCAGCCACAGCCTCCCAGACACTGTTCAGAGAGGTGTACTGTTTTCCCTCCTTGTAAATTTCACATTTGATGATGGACCACAGGTTCTCAATGGGGTTCAGATCAGGTGAACAAGGAGGCCATGTCATTAGATTTTCTTCTTTTATACCCTTTCTTGCCAGCCACGCTGTGGAGTACTTGGACGCGTGTGATGGAGCATTGTCTGGCATGAAAATCATGTTTTTCTTGAAGGATGCAGACTTCTTCCTGTACCACTGCTTGAAGAAGGTGTCTTCCAGAAACTGGGAGTTGAGCTTGACTCCATCCTCAACCCGAAAAGGCCCCACAAGCTCATCTTTGATGATACCAGCCCAAACCAGTACTCCACCTCCACCTTGCTGGCATCTGAGTCGGACTGGAGCTCTCTGCCCTTTACCAATCCATCCATCTGGCCCATCAAGACTCACTCTCATTTCATCAGTCCATAAAACCTTAGAAAAATCAGTCTTGAGATATTTCTTGTCCCAGTCTTGACGTTTCAGCTTGTTTGTCTTGTTCAGTGGTGGTCGTCTTTCAGCCTTTCTTACCTTGGCCATGTCTCTGAGTATTGCACACCTTGTGCTTTTGGGCACTCCAGTGATGTTGCAGCTCTGAAATATGGCAAAACTGGTGGCAAGTGGCATCTTGGCAGCTGCACGCTTGACTTTTCTCAGTTCATGGGCAGTTATTTTGCGCCTTGGTTTCTCCACACGCTTCTTGCGACCCTGTTGACTATTTTGAATGAAACGCTTGATTGTTCGATGATCACGCTTCAGAAGCTTTGCAATTTTAAGATTGCTGCATCCCTCTGCAAGATATCTCACTATTTTTGACTTTTCTGAGCCTGTCAAGTCCTTCTTTTGACCCATTTTGCCAAAGGAAAGGAGGTTGCCTAATAATTATGCACACCTGATATAGGGTGTTGATGTCATTAGACCACACCCCTTCTCATTACAGAGATGCACATCACCTAATATGCTTAATTGGTAGTAGGCTTTCGAGCCTATACAGCTTGGAGTAAGACAACATGCATAAAGAGGATGATGTGGTCAAAATACTCATTTGCCTAATAATTCTGCACACAGTGTATAATATTTCAATAACTCAATAGGCATTGCTCTATATAGGCTGGGAGAATGATCATTTTTAAAAACAATATCCCAGGCCTTAAGTGTAGTCTTGGTAGATAAAAATAACTTAGTAATTCCAGGTCTTTTCTTAGAATTTAACCAGGGTAATTCCGACAGTCTAAAGGGTAAAATTTTTGATTCTTCTATTTCCATCCATCTGGGTTTATCAACCTGATTGCCAAAGCTCACAGCCACTGCAGCGTTAGTGGCGAAATAATATTTGCGGAAATCGGGAACACCGATGCCGCCATTCGATTTGTGGTGCTGCAAGGAAGTGAGCTTCACTCGAGCAGGCCTATTCCCCCAGATGAACTTCATAATTGTCAAATGAACTTTATAAAAAAATGATAATGGGATGGACAAAGGGATGGTCCTAAAAAAATATAAAATTTTTGGAAGTATCGTCATCTTAACAGATGCGACCCTCCCCAGCCATGAAAGTTCCATTCCGCCCCATCTCTCCATCTCCTTTTGTAGGTCCGACCATGCTTTCCTCAAGTTGTGGTTATGCATATTTACCAAATTTTTGCATAAATTAATGCCAAGATATTCCATGTAGTCAGCTCTCCAATCAAATAAATATAATTTCTTAAGGGCAATAGCTTCCGAATTTTTTAAATGAAATGGAAGGGCCTGAGACTTAGACTCGTTTAATTTGTAGTACGATATCTCGCCAAATTGAGTTAAAATGTCTTTGAGGTGGCTCAAAGATTCTTTTGGGTTTTTGACAGCTAGAATTATATCGTCTGCAAACAGGCCAATTTTGTGAGCGGATTCTTTAACAACAATTCCTGCAATTTGTGGGGTTATTCTAATTAGTTCAGCCAGGGGTTCTATTGCTAAAACAAATAGAATTGGAGATAAAGGGCACCCCTGTCTCGTCCCATTGGTTAGAGAAAACGTTTTAGACGTGAAACCGGAAGCCGAGACATGGGCGGAAGGTGCACAATATAGCGCCTTAACTGCTGTGATAAAGGATAGTGGTATGTTGAATCTTTCTAACGTTCTCCATAAATATCCCCAATGTATCCTGTCAAACGCCTTCTCTGCATCTAGAGATAGAAGCAATGAAGGCGTTTTGGTCATATTGATGTGCTGAATCAAGTTTATGAATCTTCTAGTCCCATCGGGCGCCTGTCTATCGTTTACAAAACCCACTTGATCCTTATTTATTAGCAATGGGATTAATTTGGTTAATCTATTTGCGAGAACTTTAGAATAAATCTTTGAGTCATTATTGATTAGAGAAATGGGTCTAAAATTGTGGCATCTATCAGGAGTTTTTCCTGGTTTTGGCAAGGTGACTATTCGTGCGCACAAGGACTCCTCTGGCATCGTTCCCCCGGACTTATAGGAATTGAATAATTTGGTCATGTGGGGAATCAAAATTTCTTGAAAAGTTTTATAATATAAAATAGTGAATCCATCGGGACCAGGGGCTTTTCCGGATGGCATAAGTTTAATCGCCTCAGCTATCTCTTTTGCTGATATTTCACATTCTAAACTCTCTAAGTGTTCTGGAGACAGCCGAGGCAATGTCACTCTGTCTAAGAATTTATCAATGGTTGTTGCAGAAGGCTGGGTAAGGTTCGAATCGCATTCTAAATTATAAAGTTTACTATAATACTCTGCAAACATGTCACTTATTTTAGTAGGATGAAACACTTTTCGCCCCTGATCATCAAGTAAATACGCTATTTTTTTTTTTTTTTTTTAATTCTTTATTTTTGTAGTGCATATAAACGTAACAGAACGTACATGCGGTACCCCAAAGGCAATCCACATGCTTTTTCAAACATTAAGTACAGTGAGGTATATATTAGTTCTTGCACATTTTTAGTGTTAATTTTAGTAAGCTTGGGATATAACAGGACTTTGCACTATTTTGGCATATTAGATACAGTCTAAACAGGCTATACAATAACGTCTGACCACATGAATTCTATCATATTCTGCCTTAAGTCATTGACTTCAAAGTGTACGCTTAAAACTATAATTAGGCTTAGTCTGCACGTTTGCTGATCTGTTGACATCATAGATTATGCATATGTAGAAATTCAAGTGAGTACTACAGGCTAGTACGAGGAACTGCCTGCAACTTTAAACTACAGGTTATAATAAGTCGCACGTTTGTTGGTTCTAAGCTGTAGCATTAAGAGTAAGAAAATTAAGAAAACACAACAGGCTGTACAATAACGTCTGACCACATGAGTTCTATTATATTCTGCTTACGTAATCGACTTTAAAGTGTATGCTTAAAACAATATTCAGGCTTAGTCTGCATATTCGCTGATCAGTTGACATCATAGATTATGCATGTGTAAAAATTCAGGTGAGTACTACAGGCTAGTACTAGAAACTGACTGCAACTTTAAACTACTGGTTATAATAACTCACATGTTTGTTGTTTCGAAGCTGAAACATTAGGATTAATAAAACACATTAAATGCAGGCTGAGTGATAATATCTATAGCAATGGTGCTCTTGCTGTGTACAGGCTTTAGATATGGAGCATACAGTGCTCCTGGTATAGGAACAGAAGGATATTGGAAAGAGGAGGAAGAAGAGAACAGACGGATACAAAAAGGAGACACCTGGTCAACCTATGGTAACAAGGCAATCTGGATGTTCATATTATAGTGCCTGGCTTTCTCCAGTGCTCGGGCGGAATTGTGGCTATAGTCCGCTGTGTAGCCCTGAGTCAACCGATGCCAGCTCTGCACTTGGTATGCGTGTTGGCCTCTCGGGCCTCGCGGTTGGATCGGTGGTGCCAGTTGTGTGAGTCCAATAAGCTGCCAGGCGCAGCCTTAGCTGCTCCCCCTTCTTGCACTTTCCATGTGCGGCGTTGAGCCAGTGAGGATCGTGACCTCCATGGGTTGGCATTTTTGTATGGCAGGCAGCTTAAGGAGATCGCCTCTGGGGGTCTTTGCCCCTGTTGCGGGCGTCTGGAGCTCCGTGGTCGAGGTGAGTAGTAGTGTCCATGCAGCTGGCCTGGTCGGCGGAGTTTTGTTCGCCACTGTGGTTTCTTGCGCTTTCTCCGTTTGTTAGTTGTGCGGGGGGGGGGGGTTATGCTTGCCGCTTCGTGTAGTAGAATATCCCCCTGGAACTGCCTGGCTTTCTGCAGGTTTGTAGGATAGCTCGTTGGGTTGATCTCCCTCTGGAGAATGATTTGGTGTTGCTGCAAATAATGCCTCCAATTTGGCCCAGAAGTCCGCAAAGGTGGCATCCAGTCGCTCTAGCACATATTCTGCAGCACCTTCCCGTGTCTACATGTGCTGCAGTAGGCCCTGATGGTGATGCAGGGGCCCGGCTGCCATCTTAGGTGGATCAGCCACGATCATGCGTCGGGAGGTGGGAGCTGTGCAGGGTTGACAGGGGCACCAGCCAGTGGATACCGGGATAACCCCCGCCGGTCCAGAGGGGGGGGGGAAGGAGCATAGCTTCGGTTACCCGGGCCATTCAGGCAACGAAGGAGCCTGGAGAGCCGCCGTCTCTCCAGAGCTCAGGCTTTCGTAGGCCGCTGACTGCTATCAGGACGTACCGGGGTCGGATCAGCTCACGGCGAGTATCCTCTGGTGTACCGTGACTCCCTCGGTAAGATAGGTGCCGAAAACGGTCTGCTAGGTGAGTGACCTGAGTGTAAATCTCGATTTATAGGGACCAGATGCAGGAGCTCTTGCCGAGCACGTCTGGTTCCCTTGGCAGTCAGGCTCCGCCCCGAAATACGCTATTTTTGATTGTGCATTCACATGCCGGAGTTTGGATGCCAAAAGAGTAGAGGCCCTGTTGCCTTTTAAGTAAAACGTTTTCCTGAGACGTCTCACCATAAGAGATGTACGATCTAAATTAATTTTGTTAATTTTAGCCTTAATTTCTCCTATCATTGCTGATATGGAAGACGAGGGACCACATTTATTGGCCTGGTTCAAATTGTACAGTTCTTTTTCCAGTGTTCTTAAATTATTGCTATTAAGTTTCTTTAGGTGGCTACCAAAGGGTGCAGGCACGGGAGAGGCGGCCGACCTCCCCGCCCGCGACTCAGCGGATGACGCAGCAATCCCCAGGACCCCGATCTCCCCCCCCTGGCCGGTGAGGGACATCCCGGCATAATCATTAAAGCGACTGAACCAAGCACCCTACAACAGTGAACGGGCCGTACCGAACACACGACTCGCAACCCCACGAGACAACTAAGGCCTAGCCAAAATGGCCGCCCAGCGAGGACAAGGGAAACTGGGAAAGGTCTGCCATAACCCATCCCATCCTCTTAAAGTACTGGACCAGCTCTGCCTGAATTTTTGCAAGATATTGTTGGACAGAGGGGAGACTTCCCAGCGAGCAGCACAACTTGTGGCCTCATGGATAAGGCCAATCACCCGCCGACGCCATTATGGCCACCCATATCTGATCTTCCAGGCGGCCGCGCCGACATCGAACGCCGGTAAGGCAGGCCGTGAGGCCACACAAGCTGGGGACGCATACCCACTTCAGCCCACATTTGAGCATGACCACCTGAAGTGTCGCCCTAAGACCCAACACAAACTCCCCAAACAGCAGGACTTCCCTCCTTCTCAGGGCAAAACTAAGCTCCATGCCTATGACTCCCAAAAGGTACGCCTCCCCGGGGAGAGAGCAACTGGGTGCTATACCCAAAGGTGCCAGCCACACAGGCGGAGAGCGACAACACATCGACACAGATGGACGACCGAGACTCACCGCACCATCCCGAAAGGGACGACCCTGGACCAGTATGGACCCCAGGCTCGTGGCAGGAGGGCATCAGCTCTCACAAAGATCCGGGGCAAGAGAGGAGACTCGACAACTAGACGCCACACACCCCCACTGCTGAGATGGAAGTCCGACATACGATCCAAGCCTGGCGACCACCATGCCTACGGCAGGGTAGCAGCAACTACTAAGACCGGCAACTATCCCTGGCCCACCGGTCAAGCTGCCAAAGTCGGTATTGGCTGAGCAAAGTGGACTGAAACAGTAATACTTGCAACAGGTACACAAACTGCCACCAAGAGGAATAGGCTGAGAGGGACTATCATGACCTGACGACACAGCATATTTCGGACAGCTGACCTTTTGCAATGGACTATATTGTTTAATATCTCATTCTACATATGTTTATACTTTTGTTTTGCCTCTTTATATGTTCAGTAATTAATTTGTCTCTCCATGATAACCTAGTATGCCTCAGCCTGACATCACTACTCAGCTATGTGAGATACAGCTAAACACGTGTGAAGGTTTAAATACAGGCTAGCCATATGCATTACATTTCTTGTTACAATCTTGAGACACACATGTACCTGCAAACGTAGTAAGCTCGACCATACACTAAGTTGTCATACATAAATGAATAACAGCATAACCGAATGAATATAATTCAGTCCCTCAATTGATCTATGTGTAGCCTCGCTAGGTACTTCAACTGTAAATATACCTATGACTATGACAATTTGCAAACATGCAAGCCTGGTAGCACACTGAGCGAATAGCTAATATATGGAATGTTGTTTTATTTCAAATCTTGCTTTATATTATAACCTTGTATACTCGAAGTTCGCATGGCACCCACAAACATGCACTCACACATGCGTTAGACATATTTCCTGGCCTGAATACATAGATTAACTATGATCTAGCATATGCCACTAGACAGATCTTATCTTAGATTGACAGGCCAGTCACCATGCCCTAACTGATATACGACTGCTGCCTGCCAGATAGCTGTATACTACATGACAAGCTTGCCTTAGCGATTCCACTGTACTTTTTTATGTTTTAGTATCAATACTATGCGCCTCTCGGTGACCAAGAGGCAATGGTTTAGCCTGCCTAACATTTAAACTCTACTTGGCCAATAGCCTAATGTCGCATATTCCCTAAGTTTCTTTAGGTGAGACGCTCTAGAAATAAAATGACCTCTTAACACAGCCTTATGCGCATTCCAAGACACCTCGCCAGGAACCTCGGGTGAGGCATTTTCCAAAAAATAATCGCTCAAGGCTTTCTCCGTCAATGATCTGTTCACAACATCGTTTAATAAATAATCGCCTAATTTCCAGGATCTATTCGGGGCTGAAGAAACAATTTCGTCAATATGCATTATGATTGGAGCATGGTCAGACCAGTTAATGTCTAAGATATCAGATTTCAAGATGTGCGGAATTAAAGCGCTCTGGACCATAAACCTGTCCAGCCTGGAATACATATTTTTAGATACAGAATAATACGTAAAATCTCTTTCATTCCCATGCATCAGTCTCCAGGAATCATATAAACCACATTCAATCATGTATCTGGAACATTTGTTTGCTAATCTGTCGCTGTCCCCTCTATGTTGTTGATCATTGTCTTCCCTAGCGTTATCCAATTCACCGTCCATAACAAAATTCGTATCGCCACACATTACCAAGCTGCCTCTCACATTCTCATTCACTAAGTCCATCAATTTCCTGAAGAACTGCAACTGACCGGTGTTGGGAAAATACACGTTCACTATGGTATATTCAATAGTGTTAAGTGAACCTATCCATATTAAATACCTCCCGTCATCATCCGTCATTACTTTGTTCGTCGAACATGCTACATTCCTGTGGAAGAAAATCGATGTACCTCTAGACTTGGATTTATAAGTGCTTTGATATTGGACTGGGAAAAGCTTTGACATAACCTTATGTGTTTTATCATTTTTAAAATGCGTTTCCTGTACACAGATAACATCTGATTTGTTGGATTTTGCTTCTTTGAATAGTAAGCGTCTTTTGTGGGCGGTGTTCAGGCCTCTCACATTAAATGACATATATTTTAAAACCATAATTTATGGAACAGCAATGCTTGATAAAGAGTAAAAGGACATTCAACTTTGTGAGAGTCCGAACAACCGCCTTCCAATAAAGAAACATCCAACAATACTGTCACAACAAACTCAAGATGTTTACATGTGTGTACGGGAATAAATGAACGAATTTGTGCAAGTCGCTGATGCCACATAATATGCATTTTTGTATGAGGCATTTCTGTAATTCGTGATCTGTAAACATTTTTACCAAATTTTAAAGGATGGATGGTCAAAGAAAATATAAAAATAAAAATATCAACGGGGTACAAAAAACTTGGGTATACACCCCTATCAGGGGAAATAAACAAACAGTGAAAAAGGGCCATGAGGGAGAGCAAAAAAAGTCTCTCCATCTCAGGGTATTAGGCCCAGGTTGGGGGGAGAGAAGGCTGCTGGATACAAGGGGAGCAATATAAATAAACAAAAAAAATAAATAAAAATAAAAAAAATAAAACAAAGAGGCAGCTGTAAAATATGACATTTTGAAAGGACAAAAATCACAGAACAATAAAAAAAAATAATAAAATTAAATATGCAATGATATACAAAAAAAAACAAGGGACCATAAAATAATATTGATTGTAAAAGTTTGGAAAGGTTTAAGTGGTCAAATCGGTTTCTGAAATAAACCGTTAAGTCTTATGTCAAATAATCATTGGTGTGAAAACTCTAAGGACAGTCATAATCAGGAGAAACAAGTCAAAATCCAAAGTAATCCCGCTAAAACTCCAGACTGGAGCAGGACTCGAAAGCCTGTTGCAGAGATAAAGTTTTCTCAGAACCAAGCCATAAAAATCAATAGAGAATAGAGAAAAATCATGAAGATAAACGTGTATATATAAAAAAAAAAAATCCTTAGTGAAGATAGGAAGAACATCTTAACTTGAAGTGTCGAACGATTTACGACCGTGGAAAATGAAGACTGTAGCCCTATGAACTGGAAACTCAGGAAGTGTCCGATTTGCTTCTCTTGCTGGCCTGCAGAGGAGTGGATGGCGATAGTCTATGAGGCGATACTGTGGTGGAATCTCGGTAAAAATAAATTTAGTAGGCCGAGATTACCACGTGGCATGTGTACGTGCATATGCTGACGTATCGATCAGTTGGTTGCACGAGGCAAGATACGATCAGTAGTGTACGGAGCATGTGCAAGAATACAGGATGTAGTATTCCCCTCCTCCATTGTGCTGGACAAGCCATGCGGTCAAGCAGGAAGTTAATTCTTATTTGTATTGATTGGTCAAGAGAATGTGCGGGTGGAGCTTAATATGGGAGGAGTTATGTGCCTATATAAGGAGCCTGCACTATTGTCTGGGGCTCAGAACTTGCTGTATTTTTGGTGACATTAGTCCCTCTGAGTCCCGATCGGTGATCCAATAAAGAATCTCTTCCTTCCTGAAGAAACCTGTGTCCATCTCTCTGTGCTTGGCTTCCGTCAGTTTCTCCGGTATCATTTGGTGCATTGGCCGGGAAGCTCATCGTTCAACGGTAGCTGAGAGGCAGAGGCGTGAGACGGTCTATCTTTGCCCACGTTCTCTACGGCTGCACCCCTGAACTTCTGCGTGGACCTCCCTTCGTCTCGGCGCCACTGGTCTGTTGTCCAGGAGATCATCGGCCTCTACGTAAGAAGTGCTGGGGTGTCCCCGTCGATGAGTGTGAACTCAGGTTCAGGAACGAGGAGGTAAGACAACTGCTGTTTTAGACGGCAGACCCACTAGGGGTATACCGATTGTGCGGTAGGCCCATAAGGGGTTTGAATTGTGTATGGAATCTGCCCCCTCTGTCGGAGGGAAGGAGCGAAGGCGCACCGCTCGATCGAACGCTCTTTAGTCAGACCGTTTGATTTTGTTAGTCAGGCGGGGCTCTGGTGTAAATAGCCCTAGCCGGACACCGGTGTCTTGTCTAGACTAGCGTTCTAGGGTGTATATTTTGTTCGCTAGGTCGGAGGGACCGGGAGACTAAGCGGCGTCTGTGTAAATTCGGTTCGCTAGCTCTCAACCTATCTTGGCTAAGTGGGAAGGCGTGTAAATTTGGAACCCACTAGATTTTTGATAGTTATCGACTAAGAGGCGTCTGTGTAAATTCGGTCCTCTAGCTCGCTATATGTGGTGCTTGGGCAGTGTGGCTAACCAAAACGGATGTAGATAGTTTTAGGTAGTCCATTCAAGGTACTGGCCAATAGTTTAGTTGGGAATTGTAAATGTGTTAAAGATTGTTTAGTAAAGTGTATATCTTGTTAGATAGCGCGAGCTCAGCCGTCTAGCGAGAGTGTTAATAGTGTGTTGCTGTATCATAGTGCACGGTACCATAACCCTGTATATTTACTGACACTGTATATAAGTACTAATCATTGTCGTCCATTGCATGTTTAACACCATAACCACTAATAATTGTATTGTGACCTTAAATTGTGCTTTGACCTATGCTAACCGTACTGTAACCGCTATTTGTAAAAGACGATGTTACTGGGGTGTGTTATAGACGGGTAATTCATATATAGAGAATTATAGCGTGGGTGACTGTATAGTTTCGCCAAAGGGCATAATATTGATTATATAGTGACTGGTGTAACAGCTGTGTGTGTACGGGAATTCCCTGAGTGTTTATTGTGTTATTGTGTACGTTTCACTTGGTAACCGTACCACGTGGTGCTGTTGCCAGAGGAAACGGGTGTGACTGTTGAATAGTACGCGTGCATAGTATTCGTTGTCAACGACGTTCCATTGATAAGTATGGGCGCGTCGGAGTCAACGATTCCGGATCCCTTAGGTTGTATGGTGAAGAATTTTAAAAAGGGATTCAAAACATGTGATTTTGGGGTTAAAATGTCTCCTGTACGTTTGGTCACTTTGTGTACTAGGGAGTGGCCTACTTTGGTTGCGGCATGGCCACGTGGCAGTTTGGATCCAACTCTGGTACAGCGCTTACACGTGGCTGTATCGGGTAGGCCTGAACTTTACGGACAGTTTCCTTATATTGATTGTTGGAGACAGGCCGTAAATGACTCGCCAAAATGGATTCAGACATGCCACGAGGAGCAATGTCGCCTCATGGTGGCTAGGACTTGTTTGTCCACTAGGACTGGTGTTAGGCCCATTTTGGACACGCCCCCTGAGTCCGAGATCCCTTTGCCGCCCCCTTACTTTCCTTTAAGAGGAAGTGACGCAAATGCAGGAAGTCCTGCACCCCTTCCCTCATTGCCCTCATCCACTTCCGCTTCCTCCTCCAGTACAGAATCCACCCCCTCTCGTACTAAATCTCCCCTTCCGGAATCAGAGCCAACCCCCATTAGATCTGAATATCCTGATTTGGCGCCACTTCAGACTTCCGGTCAAGCTTCTTCTAGCTCGGCTCGAAGTGTTTTATTTACTAATTTTTCCCAAAACCAAGCTCCCACATCCTCATGTTTTATTTCTCCCCGACTGGAACCTCTAACTGACGCCCCTCCACGTAGCCCCATACTAACCCGACAACTGACCGGTACCCAACAATTAAAACATTATCAGATGCCTCTTCGTCTGAATCCAGGGTCAGCCTATATTGATGCCGCAGGTCAAATGGCACATGCTGACCCAGTCTTTGTATATGTCCCGTTCACGACAACCGATCTCTTGAATTGGAAGACCCACAATTCCTCGTATACTGAGAAACCACAAGCTATGACTGATCTGTTCACCTCGATAGTTCAGACACACAACCCGACATGGGCTGATTGCCAGCAGTTATTAATGACTTTGTTTAACAATGAGGAAAGGACAAGAATTAATCAAGCGGCCATTAAAGCGCTAGAGGATAGAGCCCGTGCTTTGAATCAAGCCAATCCAGCAGCATGGGCCGCAACACATTATCCTAACACCGATCCCGATTGGAATGTAAATGGTGCTGATATGGTTCAACTCAGAGCCTATAGAGACGCTATAATTGCTGGCATGAAAGCCGGAGGAAAGAAAGCCATTAATATGTCGAAGACAGTTGAGGTGATTCAGAAAAGTGATGAAGCGCCCAGTGTCTTTTATGACCGATTATTGGAGGCATACCGCTTGTAAACCCCCTTTAATCCGGAAGACGCAGATAATTCCCGAATGGTGAACTCCGCCTTTGTCAGCCAAGCTTACGGAGATATTAAGCGCAAGCTACAGAAGTTAGAAGGGTTTGCAGGTATGTCTATCACCCAACTAATGGAGGTAGCGAATAAAGTATACATGAACAGGGAAACAGAAAGTAAGAAAGAGGAAGAGCGCAAGATGCGTAGAAAGGCAGATATGCTAGCGGTAGCGATCGCAGGCGTAGATAGACGGGGCCCAGATAGAGGCGATAGTAAGTGGAATGAGGAACCCCTAAGTAGAAATCAGTGCGCATACTGTAGGGAAGAAGGGCATTGGAGAAATGAGTGTCCGCGAAGAGAACAGTCTGAGAGAGACAGACCTAGGACAGGTTATGGAAACTTTAGAGGCAGAGCGAGAGGTAGAGGAGGCCCCGGAGGGAGTAATGGTAATAGAGGGAGCAATGGGAACAGAGGAAGTGTTAGGGAGGATAGGTATTTTCCAGCAGCGCAAAGGTCCCGCGATAGAGAAGGTAGGGACTTTGTAGGATTGGCTGACACGGTCATGGAGGACTATTGATACCGACCGGGCTCCATCCCCCTTGGTCGAGCGGAGCCTATGGTCGATGTATCAATAGGGGGGAAAAGGAGTGCGTTCATGATCGACACTGGTGCCGAACATTCAGTGGTGACTAATCTAGTTGCTCCTCCATCTGGAAGGACTATTACTGTGATAGGAGCAACTGGAAGAAGTGCTGAAAAACCGGTTCTTAAAAGTCGACTCTGTACATTGGGAGGCCACGTAGTAAAACATCAATTCCTTTATATGCCTGAATGTCCAGTCCAATTGCTGGGACGTGATATGCTATCTAAGTTACAAGCGCAGATTACGTTCCTACCAAATGGAACAACATCCTTAAAGTTTAATGGACCTTCAGGTATTATGACATTATCCGTACCAAAGGAAGAAGAGTGGCGACTTTATACAGCGTTGACTAGCCAAAACCCTAGGAGTGATGAGTCCTTATTCAACATACCAGGAGTTTGGGCAGAGAACAACCCACCAGGACTGGCCCGCAATATTCCACCTATTAAAATTGAACTAAAACTTGGGGTTTATCCAGTGAGCCTAAGACAATATCACATCCCGCAGAAGGCTAAGAAGAACATACAATCTTATCTGGATAAGTTCATACGGTATGGTATCCTAAAATTCTGTACTTCCCCCTGGAACACCCCATTGCTGCCTGTTCAAAAGCCCGGTACAGATGAGTATCGACCTGTGCAGGACTTGAGAGCAGTCAATGATGCGGTTGTTAGTATACACCCAGTTGTACCCAATCCATATAACCTGCTTGCTTTAATTCCGGGCGGGGCTACTTACTTTACAGTCTTAGACCTCAAAGATGCCTTCTTTTGCCTCCGAATTGCCGCAGAAAGTCAATGTATCTTCGCTTTCCAATGGGAAAATGCTGTAACGGGCTCAAAACGCCAAATGACCTGGACAAGACTGCCCCAAGGGTTTAAAAATTCACCTACCCTATTTGGTTCAGCTCTAAGTCAAGATCTACTGAACTTCGAGTCCATCCCAGGAGAGTGTGTATTGTTACAATATGTAGATGACTTGTTGATAGCAGCAGTTACAAAGGAAATATGTCAGCAAGCAACGCACGATCTACTACACATTCTCTGGAAGGCAGGATACAAGGTGTCTAGAAAGAAGGCTCAGTTGTGTTTGCCAACTGTCAAATATCTGGGATTCCATATCTCTGAAGGTCAAAGAATTATGGGGCCAGAGAGAAAGGAAGCTGTGTGCCAAATACCGATACCCAAGAATAGAAGACAAGTGCGAGAATTCTTGGGGGCAGCAGGCTTCTGTAGGATATGGATTCCCAGCTACGCGATACTGGCAAAACCTCTGTATGCAGCTATCAAAGGTACAGAGCACGACCCCTTCTTATGGACTCAAGAACAGCAAACGGCATTTGAAGATGTGAAGAAGGCTTTGATGAGTGCCCCAGCATTAGGTCTACCTGATCACACACGACCATTCTACCTGTATGTACATGAGCAAAGAAGAATGGCTGTGGGAGTATTGACACAGTACTTGGGATCATGGCAAAGACCTGTCGCCTACATGTCTAAGCAACTGGATGCAGTGGCCAGCGGACTTCCACCTTGTTTAAGAGCTGTAGCTGCAGCCGCCCTGCTAGTAGCTGAAGCCGATAAACTCACTCTGGGTCAAGAACTTTATGTACGAGTCCCACATGCAGTACAGACGTTGTTGGATTACAAAGGAAATCATTGGTTTAGTAACAGCCGTATGACCAAGTATCAAGCAATGTTGTGTGAAAACCCAAGAGTGCATTTAGAGACTGTAAACACCTTAAATCCAGCTACCCTTTTGCCACAACCTACTGAAAGTCAACATGATTGTTTGGAAGTAATGGATGAAGTATTTTCAAGTAGACCAGATCTTCGTGATTTTCCCATCCAGAACCCCGATGTTCAATATTATACCGACGGCAGTAGTTATGTGAAAGAAGGGATCCGCTATGCAGGATATGCAGTAACAACAATAGACAAGGTGATAGAAGCTCGGCCACTGGCGAAAGGAACATCAGCACAAAAGGCAGAATTGATAGCACTGACACGAGCGTTACAATTGGCTGAAGGTTTAAGAGTGAACATCTACACGGACTCCAAGTATGCGTTTTTAACCACTCATGCCCACGGAGCTTTGTATAAAGAAAGAGGACTATTGAATTCAGAAGGCAAAGAAATCAAGTATGCAGCTGAAATCCTACAACTATTGGAAGCAGTGTGGGAGCCGAAAGAAGTCGGTATCATACATTGTCGAGCGCATCTGAGAGGAGATGGTGATGTAACTAAAGGAAATCGGATGGCAGACAGTACAGCTAAGCGTGCCGCTGAATCGGGAAGACAGGAGTATGTGGGGCATATAGCTGCTCTTATACCAACTCCACTGTCTCAATGGACTCCAGTTTATACAGCTCAGGAAGAGGAGTGGTTAAAGACTGAACCTGGAAAGTATTTGGAGAACAAGTGGTATCAGCTAGAAGATGGAAGAATAGTCATTCCAGCATCACTAGCGGTAGAAATTGTCCAAAACTATCACAACGGGACACATTCTGGGAGAGACAGCACAGAAGAATCTCTCAGAAAACATTTCTACATACCAAGATTGTCCAACTTGACTCAGGCCATTGTACGAAGATGTGTAACGTGTGCTAAAAATAATGCAAGGCAAGGACCAGTAAAGCCACCAGGAGTCCAGTTTATAGGGGGACTCCCCATGTCCAATTTACAAATTGACTATACAGTGATGCCTAAATCGGGTGGACATCGTTACCTGCTGGTAATTGTGTGCACCTATTCAGGCTGGGTAGAAGCATGTCCTACTCGTACAGAGAAAGCAGGAGAAGTTGTGAGATTCCTGCTACGAGAAATAATACCCCGATATGGACTACCCTGCTCTATAGGATCGGACAATGGTCCAGCTTTTGTTCATCAGTGCCTACAGCAACTGACTCATATGCTTGGTATAAAGTGGAGGCTTCATACGGCATATAGACCCCAGAGTTCTGGTAAGGTAGAGAGAATGAATAGAACTATTAAGAATCAGTTGGCTAAAATGTGTCAGGAAACCCAACTTAAGTGGAACGTTCTCTTACCCATAGCTCTATTGCGAATCCGCAGTACCCCTACCAGAAGGATGGGCCTCTCTCCTTTTGAAATCATGTATGGGCGACCACCTCCCGTACTTCGTAACTTAAGGGGGGACTTGAGTCAGTTGGGAGAAGGAATTACCCGGCAGCAGGTTGTAGAGTTGGGTAAGACTATGGAGGAGGTACAGAAATGGGTACAAGATAGATTACCTGTGAATATTTATCCCCCAGTTCATAGTTACCACCCAGGAGACCAAGTGTGGATTAAAGAGTGGAATAATGTACCGTTAGGGCCCAAGTGGAGAGGTCCTTATGTTGTTCTTTTGTCTACCCCTACAGCGATAAAAGTAGCCGAAGTGACTCCGTGGATACATCACTCCAGGGTTAAACCAGCAGCAGTCGATTCTTGGCAAGTTACAGCAGATCCAGAGAATCCCTGCAAGATCCGGTTAAAACGCACGACTCAGTCGGAGTAACGAGGAACTTTGTGGATTACAAAATTTTATTGTTACAGAGATTTGGTGAAGTGAGTGTTTAGACGGCCATAATAAAGCCTGTCCGCTCACCGACGTATAGTGTATAAGCCAGGAAAGTCTCGAAGGGACTCCTGTGAAGACGAGCAGAACTCCATTCCCTGCAGCCCTTACATCCTGGAAGCTGAGGTGCCTTCGCACGGACGAAGACTGAGGATGACGACGAAAGATGTGTTCCTGATAATGTTTATTTATGTGTATTTTTATATTCAGGAAGGTAGAGGTACCGACACTCCTAGCTGTGAGGTATGCATTAAGACTACAAGAACAGGTAACCATATTTCCCAAACCCTAATTTGGCATTCACAATACGAGTGTAAAGGAGATGTATCAAGATGTAGATACCTAAATATAGAATATAGTGTGTGCCATTTAGGAGTAGGAGAACCTAAGTGCTTCAGTCCAGAGTATCAACCTCGTACAATTTGGTTGACTCTCAGGAATGGAGATCCTCAGGGGACCCTAATTAACAAGACAGTATTAGAATCCGTACATTCTTCGGGTGTTCTGCTATTTGATGCGTGTAAGGCGATATCAAGTGGTAGAAAGCCGTGGAATGTATGTGGGGATCTTAGATGGGAGAGGACGTATGGGTCTAACGATAAATATATTTGTCCCAGTAGTAAAAATAAATATGTGAGTCCTAGATGCCCAAATAGAGATTATAACTTTTGCCCATATTGGTCTTGTGTGGGGTGGGCAACTTGGGGACAGACAGTAGACAAGGACATGATAGTGACTAAGTTGCCTACCAGCCCATATTGTAAGTCTATGGAATGCAATCCAGTCCATATACTTGATGTGGGATTATTAAAAATCTTTATTGTACTTGTATTGAATTATTGTACTAACTCCATTTTAATCTTTATACTGTGACTTCTTCCTCCATTTTGTCCTCCTAACCTGACTTCTTCAATCCTCCATTTTGTCCTCATGACTTAACTTGTTCATTTTAAAACTACCTTACGTGACTGAACTTCTCAACCCAATTAGTATAGTAGACAAAGACTGTGTTTCCTGCAAGGACAAGCACCAGGAGGTGCTGGCTACTCCTTAAAACTTGCTGGCTACTCCTTAGAACTTATAAGATAGTATAGTTTGAAGGCCACGAGAACACAGTAGTAATGAAATGTTCTATTCATAAGAGACCTTGCACCTGGACATGAAGCCTGATATCATTGACCGTGTAAAATGACGCTCAGGACCCCCTTATCCCCACCCGTGTCCAGAATAATCCCACCTCTGGTGGGTGGGCACGAGACTAACCTCTTAATTCTTTGAACCAATAGGTAAGACACTAACCCCGACACTTAACAATTAATCCAATTGATGATGTTTATTTGCTGATATTCTAATAATCAATGATGACGCAAAATGCCTCTTAAAAGGGCCTGCGCGCCCGCTTTTTCTTCACTTGCCAATAAACTTTCTCGAAGTTATTTTAACCTGAACCTTGTGTGTCAGACTTAATTACTTCAGCGTATATACGCAATTCAATTTTATTGATTTGGACAGGAACAGATAGACATTTAAACATTTTGGTTTACTTTTTAAAAAGTACCATAACATACTTATAAATAACCCCGACAAGTTCTTAGACAAGTATGGTAATTTATTTGGGTTTCAAATATATGGGACGGGTTTAGATCCTGGGACAGTATTGTTTATAGGGATAGAGACTGATACGGTATCCTCCCAGACTCATCAAGTATACCATTCCTTTTATGAAGAGATGAGTATAGATAATAAGATCCCCCATAATGCTAAAAACCTGTTCATTGATTTAGCCGAAAGTATTGCCGGTAGTCTTAATGTTACCAACTGCTATGTGTGTGGAGGTACTAACATGGGAGACCAATGGCCTTGGGAAGCAAAGGAGGTAATGTCCGGTTCTGAGGCAGTTGACCAATTAATATCTACACAAGCCGATTATCATATGAGTGTTAGAGGTAAATCTGAGTGGAGATTAAAGACCTCCATCATAGGTTATGTTTGCATAGCAAGGAAAGGAATGATGTATAATACTTCTGTAGGAGAATTAACTTGTCTAGGGCAAAAAGCTTATGATGATGATACAAAGAATACAACTTGGTGGTCGGCTTCAAATGTCTCAGAACCATCTAACCCGTTTGCTAGATACGCCAATTTAAAGGATGTGTGGTTTGACCTATCCATCACATCTACCTGGAGAGCCCCAGCAAATTTGTACTGGATCTGTGGTAAGAAAGCCTATTCGGAGTTGCCACAGGACTGGGAAGGGGCATGTGTGTTGGGTATGCTCAATCCATCCTTCTTCTTGTTACCTATTGAAACAGGTGAGACTTTAGGTGTTAAAGTGTATGATGTGAATCATAGGAAGAAAAGGGGACCCATAGAGATAGGCGCCTGGGAAGATAATGAATGGCCTCCCCAACGTATTATAGATTATTATGGGCCAGCCACGTGGGCAGAAGATGGTACCTTTGGTTATAGAACCCCTATTTATATGCTCAACCGTATTATAAGATTACAGGCGGTGGTTGAGATCATTACTAACGAGACATCACAAGCGCTCAATCTTCAAGCGAAGCATAATACCAGGATGAGGACAGCAGTCTACCAAAATAGATTAGCCTTGGATTACCTTTTGGCAGTAGAGGGAGGTGTATGTGGGAAGTTTAACCTGAGCAATTGCTGTCTTCAAATAGATGACGAAGGGCAAGCAATAGCTGAGCTTACTAGCCATATGGTTAAACTAGCGCATGTGCCTACTCAGGTATGGAAAGGGTACAATCCAAGTAGTTGGTTTGGTAGCTGGTATGAGTGGTTTGGAGGGCTTAAGGCAGTGGTAGGTGGAGTCCTACTGATTTTAATGTTGTGTCTACTCCTGCCGTGTCTTATACCCTTAGTAGTTAGGTCTGTGCAAAGCCTGATAGAAAATATAGCAGAGAGGAAGGCTGCTGCACAGATAATGGCAATTTATAAATATGAGGCTCTAGATCATGGAGAACCAATGCAGGAAGATGAGTGTTGAAGATTCACATCATAAGTTAAGTCTGGTCTGGTTCAAGGTAACTTGCGGTGTATGCAAACTAAGGTTAAGTGATGCCTCAAGTAATTGTGAAATATCAAGAAGCATCAAAGGGGGGAATGTGGTGGAATCTCGGTAAAAATAAATTTAGTAGGCCGAGATTACCACGTGGCATGTGTACGTGCATATGCTGACGTATCGATCAGTTGGTTGCACGAGGCAAGATACGATCAGTAGTGTACGGAGCATGTGCAAGAATACAGGATGTAGTATTCCCCTCCTCCATTGTGCTGGACAAGCCATGCGGTCAAGCAGGAAGTTAATTCTTATTTGTATTGATTGGTCAAGAGAATGTGCGGGTGGAGCTTAATATGGGAGGAGTTATGTGCCTATATAAGGAGCCTGCACTATTGTCCGGGGCTCAGAACTTGCTGTATTTTTGGTGACTTTAGTCCCTCTGAGTCCCGATCGGTGATCCAATAAAGAATCTCTTCCTTCCTGAAGAAACCTGTGTCCATCTCTCTGTGCTTGGCTTCCGTCAGTTTCTCCGGTATCAATACCTGACTCCTATTCATGGATTGGATGAGTTCCATTCCTTCCTCAGGCGACGTGATTATGAAATTCCTGCCATCCATGCGGAAAAGGACTTTAACCGGGAATCCCCATCTATATCTTATCCCTCTTCGTCTTAGTTCTGCGGTAAAAAGTTGAAATTCTCTGCGTCGCCTCATTGTTTGGGCAGAGAAGTCTTGGAAGACCTTCATGCCGCTGTAGTCCCCCGTGAAACCTGACGTGCGTACTGCACCCAGAAATTCCTCTTTAATGTGGTAATAGTGAAATCTCACTATCACATCTTTGGGTGCAGCCGCAGGCGCATTACCGGGTTTAGGCAATCTATGGATGCGGTCCAGTAGCAGATCCGTATTTTTAGCAGTTGGTAGAGCTGCCTTCACCATTGCCTGGAAATAACTTTGTAATTCCAGAGAGTCTATATTTTCAGGGATCCCCCTGATCCTTAGGTTATTACGCCTACTTCTATCCTCGGCGTCCGCTAATTTTTCCGCCTGTTGGTGTACTTGCTTCTGAAGCTCTTTTACAGTTTCAACCAAATCCAGGTGAGATTGCTCTTGAGAGTGCAATCTATTCTCTATTATTTCCGTCCGCTGATTAATGCCCTCCATGGCTCCATACAAAGTGTCAAAGTCTTTCTTAAAGTCGTTTTTCAGATCGACTCTCAAGTCTTTAATGAGTTGTATTATCATGCCTGCTGATGGTGGCAGATCATCTGCCAGTTCAGGTGGCATATTAGGATTGTAAGTCGCTGCTATAAACGTGGTGGTAGCCATATTGGAGGTGGCAGTGGCCATCTTGGGAGTGGAATACACACTGTCTGGTCTGGCAGCCATCTTTGTTGTGGCATCATGACCTTTTCTCTGTGTTAGTGCTGAGAAAGTACTTGTTTTGAGCATTTCAGCTCCTATTTCCATATCTTGGACCTCTGGGCTTTCCATAGCCCTTACTGTGCCTTTAAGAGTTTTGGGTCGGATAGCAGAGCCCCCCCCACCGGGACCGACAACCTGGAGGCCGAGTATCCCGATGGGGAGCGAGACCTCACACTACCCTCCCCTTTACTTGCAGCCCGGTCACTTTTGTAAGTGAGTGACCGGGCTGCTCTATGTTGAGACCGCGAGCGGCTTGCTGGGTGGTCCTTGCCGCTCGCGGGAGACACAGCTTTGTGCTCCGAGCATGCTGAGTGCTCGGAGCACTCTGAGCCGCACACAGAGGTGTCGGCTAGTGCGGCCGCGGTCCCGCCGCTCTCTGGATGCTGCGAGCGGGTCGCGACCGCACAAGCATAAGTTTTGGCATGGGAGACCGGGAGGGAGGTGGGGAGGGATTTCCCCGGCGCCACCAACGAGATTTTAAGCGGCGAAACCAGCCGCGAGCCAGGCTTGGAGGCAGGGGAGTGAGCCTGGGCACCCTTACTCACCCCAGCAGCTCCTGCTCCCGTTTTCTTCGTGACAGGTGCGGGTTTTTCAACTTTCTTAAGTTTCTCCATGTTAGGAATTGTATTAGGAATTAATATTTATAGGTAGAATTTCTTCATTTAAATTAAATTGGTACTTTATGGACGAAATTGCCCCCCTTGTCCAGGAGCCTCTCTAAAATGTGGCCATCTAAGATGGTGGCCAAGACACGCCCCCTAATTAAGATTTTCTTATCCCCTGCTATGTTAATAGCTTGCTAGACCCTGCAAGACCCTGTATGTGATTAAAGTTCAGTTTAGTGATTGAGATACAATTATTTAAGTTAAATTACATCTGTTTGAAAGTGAAACCAGTTTGTTTTTTTTCATGCAGGCTCTGTCAATCATAGCCAGGGGAGGTGTGGCTAGGGCTGCATAAATAGAAACAAAGTGATTTAACTCCTAAATGACAGTGAATTGAGCAGTGAAATTGCAGGGAATGATCTATACACTAAAACTACTTTATTTAGCTAAAGTGATTTAGGTGACTATAGTGTTCCCTTAACTGTGAATGTCATAATACTGTTTGATTTTTTTTTTATTATTTATAATTCTTTATTTTTGGACTGCAGATTAAGGTACAAGCTGAAGTAGGTATACATGAACTCACAATAGCCAAATACAGGTATGAGAAGTTAAGAGCTGCTGCACTTTTTATTTTATTTTTTAACATAAGAAACAAGAGTAAAATAATACTATATAAACAAGATGATTCCCACAGGGGGCCCCCACTTTATAAGACTTAGAAAAGAGTGCCATAGCTTGAGATTTTGGCTAAACATTTAATAGCTGCGGGCTAACAATTATCTATGTAGGCAGCCAAAAATAGTAAGGGCTCAGAGGCTCCACTCAATCCAAAACCCCATTCAACCAACATGGGCGTCCGCAGGAATTTTTCCAGGGGGGGGGGGGGGGGCATAATTGTAATGACATCTATGCTTGGCCCCTTTTTGACAGTGTCATCAAGGGGAGGAGCATAGTCATTATCACATAAAGCCAGGGTGACTAGCGTTTTCACAACTATGGTGTCAGGAATACATGTTTGTATACTGCTGCATAGGCGTGTGCACCCTAAAGCACAAACACACACGCCGCGTGTATATGTATTTTTATATACACATACACACACATACATATACATACATACAAACATTTATATATAAACATATATAAGTGACAGGAGTTAGGGGGGTAGAGGGGCAGTGACAGGGGGTGGGGGGAGTGGAGAGGCAGTGGCATGGGTTGGGGTGGTAGAGGGGCAGTGAGAGGGGTTAGGGGGGTAGAGGGGTAGTGACAGGGGTTAGAGGGGTAGTGACAGGGGTTAGGGGGGTCGTGACAGGGGTTAGGGGGGTCGTGACAGGAGTTAGGGGGGTCGTGACAGGGGTTAGAGGGGTAGTGACAGGGGTTAGAGGGGTAGTGACAGGGGTTAGAGGGGTAGTGACAGGGGTTAGGGGGGTAGTGACAGGGGTTAGGGCGGTCGTGACAGGGGTTAGGGGGGTCGTGACAGGGGTTAGAGGGGTAGTGACAGGGGTTAGAGGGGTAGTGACAGGGGTTAGAGGGGTAGTGACAGGGGTTAGGGGGTAGAGGGGTAGTGACAGGGGTTAGAGGGGTAGTGACAGGGGTTAGGGGGGTAGTGACAGGGGTTAGGGGGGTAGAGGGGTAGTGACAGGGGTTAGAGGGGTAGTGACAAGGGTTAGGGGGGTAGTGACAGTGGTTAGGGGGGTAGAGGGGTAGTGACAGGGGTTAGAGGGGTAGTGACAGGGGTTAGAGGGGTAGTGACAGGGGTTGGGGGTAGTGACATGGGTTGGGGGGGTAGAGGGGCAGTGAGAGGGGTTAGGGGGGTAGAGGGGTAGTGACAGGGGTTAGAGGGGTAGTGACAGGGGTTAGGGGGGTAGTGACAGGGGTTAGGGGGGTAGTGACAGGGGTTAGGGGGGTAGAGGGGTAGTGACAGGGGTTAGAGGGGTAGTGACAAGGGTTAGGGGGGTAGTGACAGGGGTTAGGGGGGTAGTGACAGTGGTTAGGGGGGTAGAGGGGTAGTGACAGGGGTTAGAGGGGTAGTGACAGGGGTTAGAGGGGTAGTGACAGGGGTTGGGGGGTAGTGACATGGGTTGGGGGGGTAGAGGGGCAGTGAGAGGGGTTAGGGGGGTAGAGGGGTAGTGACAGGGGTTAGGGGGTAGTGACAGGGGTTAGGGGGTAGTGACAGGGGTTGGGGGGTAGTGACAGGGGTTGGGGGGGTAGTGACAGGGGTTAGGAGGGGTATGGGGGCAGAGGCAGGGTGGGGGGGCAGTGAGTGACAGGAGGCAGAGGGGGGTTTAAATACCTGCCCTGGTGGTCCAGTGGGTGCCCTCTCTCTTCAGTCTGCAGCTCCGCCGGGAGTGAGCTGCAGACCACATGGTGAGTCTCGCGATCTCCAGGCAGACGCTCTGACAGGCTGGAGATCGCGAGACACCTCAGTCTGCAGCTCACTCCCGGCGGAGCTGCAGACTGAGGCCGGATCTCCATCTGGGCAGACGGACTGGAGGGGCCTCTTACCCGGCGGCATTGTGGGCAAGCCGCCGGGCCCCCTCCTGTGTCTGGTCCTCGGTCATAGACCGAGGACCCGACATGTCAGTCTGCCCAGAGGCAGTGCAGCACGGAGGTGTGATTAGGGTGTGCCCAGGCACACCCCGTGCGCACGCCTATGTACTGCTGTGGGGGGTAGGGGTTCTGTGGGGGGTAGGGGTACTGCTGGGGGGGTAGGGGTACTGTGGGTACTCCCCTAATCTATAGGCTGCCCCCCATGCCTTACTCCCCTAATCTATAGGCTGCCCCCCATGCTTACTCCCCTAATATATAGGCTGCCCTCCCATGCCTTACTCCCCTAATATATAGGCTGCCCCCCCATGCCTTACTCCCTTATATATAGGCTGCCCCCCATGCCTTACTCCCCTAATATATAGGCTGCCCCCCATGCCTTACTCCCCTAATATATAGGCTGCCCCCCCATGCCTTACTCCCCTAATATATAGGCTGCCCCCCCATGCCTTACTCCCCTAATATATAGGCTGCCCCCCATGCCTTACTCCCCTAATATATAGGCTGCCCCCCCCATGCCTTACTCCCCTAATATATAGGCTGCCCCCCATGCCTTACTCCCCTAATATATAGGCTGCCCTCCATGCCTTACTCCCCTAATATATAGGCTGCCCCCCATGCCTTACTCCCCTAATATATAGGCTGCCCCCCCATGCCTTACTCCCCTAATATATAGGCTGCCCCCCCATGCCTTACTCCCCTAATATATAGGCTGCCCCCCATGCCTTACTCCCCTAATATATAGGCTGCCCCCCCATGCCTTACTCCCCTAATATATAGGCTGCCCCCCATGCCTTACTCCCCTAATATATAGGCTGCCCCCCCATGCCTTACTCCCCTAATATATAGGCTGCCCCCCCATGCCTTACTCCCCTAATATATAGGCTGCCCCCCATGCCTTACTCCCCTAATATATAGGCTGCCCCCCCATGCCTTACTCCCCTAATATATAGGCTGCCCCCCCATGCCTTACTCCCCTAATATATAGGCTGCCCCCCATGCCTTACTCCCCTAATATATAGGCTGCCCCCCCATGCCTTACTCCCCTAATATATAGGCTGCCCCCCCATGCCTTACTCCCCTAATATATAGGCTGCCCCCCCATGCCTTACTCCCCTAATATATAGGCTGCCCCCCCATGCCTTACTCCCCTAATATATAGGCTGCCCCCCATGCCTTACTCCCCTAATATATAGGCTGCCCCCCCATGCCTTACTCCCCTAATATATAGGCTGCCCCCCCATGCCTTACTCCCCTAATATATAGGCTGCCCCCCCATGCCTTACTCCCCTAATATATAGGCTATCTCCCCCCATGCCTCACTCCCCTAATATATAGGCTATTTTAAACCCCCCACCCCATCCCTCACTTACCTGATCTGTAGGCTGTCTCTGATGCCTGCATGTGTTGCTCCCCTGCGGTTTCAGTCAGTCAGAGAGAAGCAGGGATAGATGCAGCTTCCTATCCCTGTCTCTCTGCATACACACCTACTGGCCTGCAGTGGTATTGCAGTTCATTTTAAATCTCACACGAAAAATAGCAGAACAAGCTGAAAAATCCAGGGGGGGCAAGTGCACCCCCCTTTCCCCCCCTGCGAACGCCCATGTCAACCAATACCCTGCAATGGTATAGCACAGTTATGCATATCGGAGGGCACTGTGCCAGGATGCCCGTAGGTAGATTGCGTCTTCCATCTTCTTTGTGGTTTTCCACAGCGCCTAAGGCTTGTGTTTTGGTCCTGCTTTGGGTAGGGTCAGGATATTCCGCAATGCCGCCTTTTGCCCAGAGGGAGTACGTCGCTTGTTCTGCAGCAGTGATGGGACTTTTGCAGATGACCGGCTCGGCTTCCTCTCCTTTCCCCTGGACACAGGTCCTGTTGCCGACCCAGGCCAGCCTTCGCCTTCTTGTGGTGAAGCTTTTGTCCTCTCCATGAGGCCCAGTCTGGGACAGGGACCAGAGCTTTGCGCTTGAGATTCCCCGACAGACTCCGAGGTGAGTGGCCTCTTCGCTGGGCTTGTGATTTCAGGCGTTGGTGGAGATGCTGCCAGAATGCTGCAAAGTGACTGTCAAGTCGAGTTATAATGTCAGCTTGCTCCAAAGTTGGATCGATGGCTCTTGTGCCATCTGCCATTTTGGAGAGGACCCGCAGGTTGTGGTAAGACATTAGAGCCTCCATGGGGTAGATCGGGATTAGAGATGTACAGTCTCGTAACATCTATAGGAGGAAAACCACGAGAGGACAGTCATAGAGACCGAGTGATTGAAGAGTTTGGAGAAGGAGAACATGATCAACGTTGTCAAAGGCAGCAGAGAGGTCAAGAAGAATTAGAATGGAGTAGTGACCTTTGGATTTAGCTGTGATAATGTAGTTAGTGACTTTAATAAGGGCAGTCTCGGTAGAGTGGAGGGGATGGAAGTTAGACTGAAGAGGGTCAAGGAGAGAGTTGGAGTTGAGGAAGCAGGCCAGACGGGTAAAGAATAGTCTTTCAAGAAGCTTTGAGGAAAAGCCTGGGAGTAGGTCGGAAGGGTTGGAGAGGCATGATCCAGGTGTGGTTGAGAAAGGGAGGGGCAAGGTGGTGAAAATTATTTCCTTAGCTGTTCAATCTTGTCAGTAAAGTAGGATGCCAAACTATCAGCTGTAAGGTTAGTTTGGGGGGTGGCCGCAGCAGGGCAAAGTATAGAGTTAAAGGTATCAAAGAGACGTCTGGGATTGCAAGAGCATGAGCTAATAAAAGGTATGACTGTTTTGGGGCGGAGCCTGACTCTCAAGCGGGAAAGACGTGCAAGCCGAGAGCTCCTGAGCCCGAAGCCCAGATTTGGGGTATTTCACCCGACCACCCGATTACACAGACTGCTGCACTCAAGGATCGTGATGAGGAGTCTGCAAGGCACCCGGGGATACCCGATACCTGGGCCCCCGGTGCTAGGCGGACCAAAGCGTGGCCAGCGGCCTGCGTGGGTGGGAGCCAAGGAGAGACGGCCGCTCTCCCGGTTCTTTGGTGGACAAGGGGGCACTCCCAATACACCTCCCTCCCCCCCCCGTGGATCGGTGGGGGTTATCCCGGTCCCTGAGGACACTGCTGAGAGCCCTGCAAAACTTACATGCCACGCGGGAAAGCAGAAATCCAAGATGGCGGCGGCACTGGGCTCAGCAACAGAAGGCCAAACACTGCCACAACTTATCCCAGAGGGCCCTAAGACCGAGGTACCGGACACTCTGGAAGCTATACTCGACCGCTTCTGGGCCATGTTAATCAACCGAGCAGGGCAAGCAGCGGCCACACAGGCGCTAGACCAAGGTGATCAGGCACGACACGAGGAACGGCCGGGGAAGCCTCCCATGAGCCGACAGATGTCCCGCACTACCCTGATCCCGCCAAAATGGCAAAAACCACAGAAACGACATTGGCTAAAACATCAAGCCGAGGACAGATGTCCTGCCCAACAAAGCCATGTAACACCACACCCCACCGTACCAACACCGGTCCGAGGCAAAGTGCCAAAACCAACGAGACAACCTCTCAGCCGCCTCACAAGCCGACCGGAGCAGGTCACTTACTGCAGCCACTTACCTGAGAGGCGCCCACACCAGGTAGAGGAAAAGCAGAAAGCTCACACCCGAAGGGGGCTCCCACGGGGGAGACGCAGCAGCGCCTGTAAAATGCTCCAGAACAAGGCTAAACAGCGAAAAGTGATGCCGGGAACTAAGGCTGGACCTCACCGGCTGTCTTCAAGACTTCTGTGCACTCCGAACCAACGGCACAGACCGCGCCGGCTCAACACATCATATGGCACAACACAGAAGCAGGTCAACCATAACCCACTAACGGAGTCCAGTGTGAGAGCTGCAGAACAATGGGAAGCACTGCATATACAACAGGGACTGACCGCTCATTTTACTAATTTGCCACAAGCGATTGAAGCACACAGATGTCGGGGACATTGCACGTATGTTAAACAGATGCCCAACCAGGGAATCGGCTAGCCTCAGGACTCTGGTAGATGGCTACAGGCCGAGATCAGTCACCAGACAGGGACTCTGACTCAAGACGGCTAACTCAGGGGTATCAAAGCTATAACAGTGTATACATTTTATAACTAGACTTAACCAAACTTAGCTAATCTCGTATCATAATTAACCAAAGCCTGTTTTACTCTGTTAGATTGTTAATTTGCAAGGAACATAAGGTTTAATCAGCCTGCTAACATACCGTTTTTTCTTTATTTTTATGATATGACCATTTGTTATTTAATGCATAACTAGCAGACTATAACCGGGACAACGCATCATACCTTATATATATATAGGTGGCCTGTTTAGCGACACTTAAACATGAGAGTAGCCATGCTGACAGCGACACTTATAGCACATGTGTAGTGTTAACTGTTAAAATTTGTACTCTCTCCTGTGTAGCATAATTTCTTATACGGTACGTTCACCTACGTTAAGAGACGATAACAAATATAGAATCGTAGATAAGCCTGTCTCACAATCTGCACGACTAGAGTACACACACAGGTTTACATGTATACTTTACTTTTACCGATGAAGCTTCTCTGAACTAAACGTGTTTATAATCTAAATTGCATTGAAAGATTCACTCCATGTTATTAACTTTAACAAAAAAACTGTGCATGTTTTCTCACTGCCTTACTGCTTACAAGCTGTGTATTTTGTCTCCTGTCACAAGCTGTTGGGGCGTGACAAGTTGTGTGTAATTATCTGCACTTCAAAAATAAAGAATTAAAAAAAAAAAAAAAGGTATGACTGTTTTGCAAGGGCAAGGGCTGTGCTATATGAACGCAGGATGAATTTGTAGTGTAGAAAGTCTGACTCGGTGTGAGACTTCCTCCAGCAGCGTTCAGCAGAACGGGAACATCTCTGCAGGTAGCGTGTTGATTTAGTGTGCCACGGTTGGGGGCATATCCTCCTTGAGGTGCGTATTTGGAGAGGGGCTGCAGCGTCCAGGGCTGAGGTGAGGGTAGAGGTATTTGAGGAGATAGCCGATGAGGGACATGAGTAAGCAGGAATGGATAATAGTTGAGAATCAATATCAGCTGACAGCTGCTGGAGGTTTATAGAACTTAGATTCCTTCTGAGTTGAGGGGGGTTAGGTTGAGGTTGTTGGGGGAGGGGGCTATTGAGAGCAAATGATAGGAAATGATGATCTGAGAGAGGAAATGGCGTGTTGGAATGTTAGAGGAGAGGAAGTAAGGAAGTCAGGCAGCAAAGTGGTCAAGGAAGAGAAGTGGAGAACCAGGGGGACACGATGGATAAGAGCAATGTTAGCAGAGATGGGTTTAAAAAGGCGGATTGAATGAATCTCAAATGATGAGAAAGAGAAGGAAGGGGGCGTGGGTAGAGGTTTGAAGGAGCCATAGGCGTGCGCAGCCTATTGCATTAGGGTGTGCACCCTAAAGCACAAGCACACGCGGCATATATATATATATATATATATATATATATATGTATATGTATGTATGTATATATGTATATATACACATACATACACAAAGCTGTGTGTGTGCTGTGTGAGGGTGCTGTTAGTGTGATGTGTGTGTGAGGGTGCTGGTAGTGTACTATGTGGGTGAGGGTGTTTGTGTGTGCGTGCTTGTGAGGGTGCTGTGAATGTACTGTGTGTCAGGGGGCTGTTTGTGTGTGTGTGTGCACTTGTGAGGGTGCTGTAAATGTACTGTGTGTGAGGGTGATGTTTGTGTGTGAGGGTACTGGTAGTGTGCTGTGTGTGTTTGTTAGGGTCCTGTTTGTGTTTGTGAGGGTACTGTTAGTGTGCTGTGTGAGTGTGAGAGTGCTGTTTGTGTAATGTGTGTGAGAGTGCTGTGTGTTTGTGAGGGTGCTGTGTGTGTGGGTGCTGTATGTGTGTGTGGGTGCTGTGTATGTGTGTGGGTGCTGTGTATGTGTGTGGGTGCTGTATGTGTGTGGGTGCTGTGTATGTCTGTGGGTGCTGTGTATGTGTGTGGGTGCTGTGTATGTGTGTGGGTGCTGTATGTGTGTGGGTGCTGTATGTGTGTGGGTGCTGTGTATGTGTGTGGGTGCTGTGTATGTCTGTGGGTGCTGTGTATGTGTGTGGGTGCTGTGTATGTGTGTGGGTGCTGTGTATGTCTGTGGGTGCTGTGTATGTCTGTGGGTGCTGTGTATGTGTCAGGATCGGGACAGGGATCCAACACGCAAAGTACAAACAGGTACAGGGTACGTATACCGGTCCTTAGAATGGCCGGGCTAACGTACAGAGAGTAGAGAGAATGGTCAGAGACAAGCCGAGGTCGAGGGAACGAGAAGACAGGTAAGCGAGGAACAAGCCGGGTCGAGGATAACGGAAGTAAACAGAGTAAGGAAACAAGCCGGGTCGAAACCAAAAGGATAACTGAGAAACACCAGAGCACTGTGTGACTAGACAGGCTAGAACCACGACAGGGCAATGAGCAACAGGGCGAAGTATGTTTAAATACCCTGGCTAGAGAGGATAGACACGCCTCCGACGAAACCTGATTAGTCTGTCTCGGACTGAGTAACAGGTCGTTCCGGATTGGCGTGATGACGTCGGCCTCCGGGCACCATGCTACAAAAGGAAGAGACTCCCTCGCGGCCGGCGTTTGTGTGACCGGGTCGACCGTGAGGAACAGAGGAAACATGGCGTCCGGACGGATGAACGTCTAAGTCTCTACCTCTCTCGGAGGTAGAGACTTCAGGTACCCTGACAGTACCCCCCCCCTCAGATACGCCCACCGGGCGGAAGGAACCGGGACGAGATGGAAAGCGAGAGTGATACGCCCTGCGGAGACGAGGAGCATGAACATCCTCCTGAGGTACCCAACTCCTCTCCTCAGGACCGTATCCCTTCCAATCGACCAGATATTGTACTTTCCCCCGGGAGATACGAGAATCAATAATAGAGTTAACCTCATACTCCTCCTGACCCTCCACCTGAACAGGACAAGGAGGGGCTGTTGTGGAGGAGAACCTGTTACAAATAAGAGGTTTCAGCAACGACACATGAAACGAGTTAGGGATGCGTAAGGTATCAGGAAGAGCTAGACGATACGCAACTGGATTGATACGAGACAACACCCTGTAAGGTCCAATATAACGGGGAGCGAACTTCATGGAGGGCACCTTTAAACGGATGTTCCTCGTGCTCAACCATACCCTATCACCCGGAACAAAGAGCGGAGCCGCCCTTCTACGTTTATCGGCATGTTTCTTAACCAGCATAGAATTGTGCGTAAGGATTTGCCGAGTTTGATCCCACAACTTCCTCAGATTAGCAACATGAACATCAACCGACGGCACCCCCTGGGAAGGAGAAGCCGAAGGAAGAATAGACGGGTGAAAGCCATAATTCATGAAGAAGGGACTTGAATGAGTAGAATCGCAAACGAGATTGTTGTGTGCAAACTCTGCCCAAGGAATCAAACCGACCCAATCATCCTGGTGTTCGGAAACAAAACATCGCAAATATTGTTCAATTTTCTGGTTGGTACGTTCAGCAGCTCCATTAGACTGAGGGTGATAGGCAGAAGAAAAGTTCAATTTGATACCAAGTTGCGAACAGAAGGACCTCCAAAAACGGGAAATAAATTGGGAACCTCTGTCAGACACAATTTGAGAGGGTATCCCATGTAGGCGAAAAATCTCCCTAGCGAATATCTCGGCCAATTCGGGAGAAGATGGAAGTTTAGGCAGAGGAATGAAGTGTGCCATCTTAGTGAATCTGTCAACCACGGTGAGGATAACAGTCTGTTTTTTAGAGATGGGTAGATCGACAATAAAGTCCATGGCCAAGCAGGACCATGGCTTCTCTGGAACTTCTAAGGGGTGCAGAAATCCACAAGGAAGCGTATGAGGTTGTTTGGTCTTAGTACAAACCTCACATGCAGCGATGAAATCTTTAGTATCCCTACGTAAAGCAGGCCACCAGAAATCCTTAGAGATCAACGCAAAAGTCTTGCGAATACCAGGATGTCCCGCCATCTTGCTGTTATGGAAACACTGCAACAGTTCCAGTTGAAGAGCAGGAGGAACGAAATGTCGACCCACAGGAGTCTGACTAGGTGCTAAATGTTGTAGCTTAACGATCTCGGCCAGTAACGGAGAATGAATCCTGAGATTCGTATTAGCAACAATATTGCATTTCGGAACTATAGAGGAAAGAACCGGCTCAGGTACAGTAGAAGGTTCATACTGGCGAGATAAGGCATCGGCTTTAGAATTTTTTGAACCAGGTCTATAAGTCAGCACATAGTTGAAGTGAGTCAGGAATAAGGACCAACGAGCCTGCCTAGAGGACAGGCGCTTAGCCTCCCCAATGTAGGACAAGTTCTTGTGGTCCGTCAGGATAGTAATAGGGTGTAAGGTTCCCTCTAATAAATGTCTCCATTCCTTTAAGGCTTTAATGACTGCTAAGAGTTCTCTGTCGCCGATGTCATATCTGCTCTCAGGACCCGAAAGTTTCCTAGAAAAAAAACCACATGGGTGCAATGGTTTATCTACCCCCAATCTTTGTGACAGAACCGCCCCAACTCCTGTCTCAGAGGCATCGACCTCGAGCAGGAACGGTAAGGTCGTATCCGGATGGACTAGTATTGGAGCAGAAGCAAAAAGTTCTTTGAGACTCTTGAAAGCAGCTAGAGCCTCAGTAGACCATGTCTTAGTATCCGCCCCTTGTTTGGTCATATTGGTGATGGGCGCAATAATAGACGAGTAGCCCTTAATGAAGCGTCTATAATAATTAGAGAAGCCAATAAATCTCTGAATAGCTTTGAGTCCCTGAGGCAATGGCCAATCTAAAATAGACTGGAGTTTGTCAGGATCCATCTTAAAGCCCTCCCCAGAAATCACGTATCCAAGAAAGTCTATCTGGGTCTGGTCAAAACTGCATTTCTCAAGTTTACAGTACAAACCATGTTGTAAAAGTTTGTGTAATACCTGTCTGACTTGTCGATGGTGGGTCTCAATCTCTTTAGAGTGTATGAGTATGTCATCCAGGTAGACAATAACACAATCATGTTGAAATTCCCTAAGAACTTCGTTAATCAAATCTTGGAAAACTGCAGGTGCGTTACAGAGACCAAAAGGCATGACCGTATACTCATAATGACCATAGCGGGTATTAAACGCTGTCTTCCACTCATGGCCTTGCTGAATTCTCACCAAGTTGTACGCCCCTCTGAGGTCCAACTTGGTGAAAATCTTAGAGCCCTTTAACCGATCAAAGAGTTCTGTAATCAGGGGGATAGGATAGGCATTCCTGATGGTTATTTTATTCAACCCTCGATAATCGATACAAGGTCTGAGCGACCCATCCTTCTTCTTAACAAAAAAGAACCCAGCCCCGGCAGGAGATGAGGATCTCCTGATAAATCCCTTCTCTAAATTCTCCTGAATATACTCCTCTAAAACAACATTCTCTTTAGTGGATAGAGGGTATACATTGCCCCTAGGAGGTATGGTACCAGGTAATAGGTTAATTTTACAATCAAAGGACCTGTGTGGAGGTAGAGTATCAGCGTTCTTTTTATCGAATACTGCCCTTAAGTCCATGTACAAAGGAGGTATCTGTCTCTCTTTAGGTTGGGTAGTAGTATCAGGTGTGTAAATTACAGCCAAAGGGGATACCTTCTGTAAACACCTCTCCTGACAACCCTGACCCCACGAGAGTATCTCCCCTAACTCCCAATCGATAGTAGGGTTATGTCTCTTTAACCACGGATACCCCAGGACTATGGGAACGGAAGGGGACGAAATAAGCATAAGAGATATACTCTCCTCGTGTAAGATACCAACAGACAGGCTCATGGATATAGTCTCACGAGTAATAACAGGCTCGAGTAGTGGTCTACCATCAATGGCCTCAACGGCCAAGGGGGTCTCTCTTAACTGGGAAGGAATAGTGTGCTTAGTGGCAAAGGCTTGATCGATAAAATTCTCAGCAGCGCCGGAATCTATCAATGCCACGGTCTTAAGTACTTCCTTCTTCCATGTTAAAGAAACTGGTAGTAAAAGCCTGTGATTTTTGTAATTATGCGTAGAGGACAAAATAGAAACACCCAAGGCCTGTCCTCTAGAGAAACTTAGGTGCGGGCGTTTCCCGAGCGAACAGGACAATTCAGGCGTAAATGACCTCTGACTCCACAATACATACACAATCCCTCCCTTCTCCTGTACAGTCTCTCCTCTTCTGAGAGATGAGTATTGCCTATCTGCATAGGTTCAGGAATCGGTGAGGTATTGGACTCAGGACTTAGAAATGCGGGTGCTAATTTAAAGGCAGGTCTTAGGTTCCTCTCTCGAGTGTTCTGTCTTTCTCTTATACGTTCATCAATACGAGAAATGAACGAAATTAAGTCCTCTAAATTCTCTGGTAGCTCCCTAGTAGCAATTTCGTCAAGGATAACATCTGATAACCCGTTCAAGAATACATCCATATAAGCCTGTTCATTCCACTTAACTTCTGACGCCAGAGACCTGAACTCTAGTGCATAATCCACTAATGTTCGGTTCTCCTGTCTCAGGCGCAACAGTAATCTGGCTGCATTGACCTTTCTACCAGGGGGGTCAAAAGTTCTTCTAAAAGCAGCTACAAAGGCAGTATAATTGTATACCAACGGGTTATCGTTCTCCCATAATGGGTTAGCCCATCTCAGAGCTTTCTCAATAAGTAAGGTGATAATAAACCCAACCTTTGCCCTATCGGTAGGATAGGAGCGAGGTTGCAATTCAAAGTGAATGCTGATCTGGTTTAAAAAACCACGACACTTCTCAGGTGACCCACCATAACGTACAGGTGGAGTAACACGGGAAGAGGCACCTACAGTAGCTACCTCTAGGCCTGAACCTACAGAGGAAATAGGAGTAGGACGCGTCTCCTCTGGAGGATTATTAGCACGAGACAACAATGCCTGTAGTGCTAAGGCCATTTGGTCCATTCTGTGTTCCATGGCGTCAAACCTGGAATCAGAGGAACCAACCTGACTGTTTGTACCTGCAGGATCCATTGGCCCTGTCGTAATGTCAGGATCGGGACAGGGATCCAACACGCAAAGTACAAACAGGTACAGGGTACGTATACCGGTCCTTAGAATGGCCGGGCTAACGTACAGAGAGTAGAGAGAATGGTCAGAGACAAGCCGAGGTCGAGGGAACGAGAAGACAGGTAAGCGAGGAACAAGCCGGGTCGAGGATAACGGAAGTAAACAGAGTAAGGAAACAAGCCGGGTCGAAACCAAAAGGATAACTGAGAAACACCAGAGCACTGTGTGACTAGACAGGCTAGAACCACGACAGGGCAATGAGCAACAGGGCGAAGTATGTTTAAATACCCTGGCTAGAGAGGATAGACACGCCTCCGACGAAACCTGATTAGTCTGTCTCGGACTGAGTAACAGGTCGTTCCGGATTGGCGTGATGACGTCGGCCTCCGGGCACCATGCTACAAAAGGAAGAGACTCCCTCGCGGCCGGCGTTTGTGTGACCGGGTCGACCGTGAGGAACAGAGGAAACATGGCGTCCGGACGGATGAACGTCTAAGTCTCTACCTCTCTCGGAGGTAGAGACTTCAGGTACCCTGACAGTATGTGTGTGGGTGCTGTGTATGTCTATGGGTGCTGTGTGTGGGTGCTGTGTATGTCTGTGGGTGCTGTGTATGTCTGTGGGTGCTGTGTATGTCTGTGGGTGCTGTGTATGTCTGTGGGTGCTGTGTATGTCTGTGGGTGCTGTGTATGTCTATGGGTGCTGTGTGTGGGTGCTGTGTATGTCTGTGGGTGCTGTGTATGTCTGTGGGTGCTGTGTATGTCTATGGGTGCTGTGTATGTCTATGGGTGCTGTGTGTGGGTGCTGTGTATGTCTGTGGGTGCTGTGTATGTCTGTGGGTGCTGTGTATGTCTGTGGGTGCTGTGTATGTCTATGGGTGCTGTGTGTGGGTGCTGTGTATGTCTGTGGGTGCTGTGTATGTCTGTGGGTGCTGTGTATGTCTATGGGTGCTGTGTATGTCTATGGGTGCTGTGTGTGGGTGCTGTATGTGTGTTGGTGCTGTGTATATGTGTGTGTGGGTGATTGTGGGGGGTGGAGGTACATTACTCAATATCCCCCCTCCCTTCTTACTTTATGTAGGGAGTGGGGATATTTCCTTGCTGCTTTCCCTGGTGGTCCAGTGGAGGTGGGGGCAGATCAGTTATCCCCCCTCCCTTCTTACCTTATGCCTGGGAGGGGGGATCCTGCTGCCGCCATCCATCCCTGGTGGTCCAGTGGAGAGTGAACTCTAGCCCCGCAGGGCTAGAGTTCACTCACGCGAGATCTGAGCGTTGCCGCGGCAACGCTCAGATCTCGCGAGAGGAACCCGGCGGAGCTGCTGGCAATAGCTCCGCCGGTCCTCTCCTGCCTCCCTCACTGCCTGTGAGCCGGTGAGGGGAGGCTGAGAGCAGAGCCGGCTCTGCATCCTGAGATCTCCCCTGCCGGTCTCAATACATTGGCGTGCCGCGGGGATTAGGGTGTGCCCAGGCACACCCGGCACACCCCGTGCGCACGCCTATGGAAGGAGCAGTGAGGTGAGAGCAGAAACCCTACACCACCACCTTAATTTTCAGAGTTTCCCTTACACACTGTTATTATGTAACACATATGCTGTTTATACGTAGGCCACGGCCTCCCTCACCCTTCCTCTTATAGATGTTTTATTAAAGCCACGGCATCACTTTTCCTGGGTAACATTTATATTCCCATGGTATATCACAACATTTCATTTTACAAGTCATACGCCAGCAAGCTTTATAAAACATCGCTGGTACAGGCTACAAGTCTGTTTCTTTCCAACAATCCACACTCATCATACTACTCTCTTTTACCCGTTTCAGGCTGTCAAGCTTAAATATATTTGCACCACACGGTTTTTCCTGTGACATTTGTCATACTACCAGGTACGTACACCTGCTCATATGGTATTCTACCATACATTTCATTTCTTCCCCCCTAGGTTAGAGTACTGGCAATAGGGTCATAGGCTTCCCAATAGGTTTTTACCCCTTATTGGCAGTCGCCATCAGTTAGTGGTCCCGCAAGGCCAACACCCCGCCTCAACGTTTCAGAGGCAAACACCCATCGGGCCACACGTTAGCTAGCCACCTCGCATGTTGCATAGAGAGGGCCTCACCTGTCACTCCCTTCCCCTGTTTTTCTGTCTTACAGTCACCGAGAGGCCTAAAACTCCTGCCACTACGACGAGTGGCCTCAAATCCCCTCGCGCCAACGCATAGATAGAGCCTCTAAAGCCGCTTGGCAATTAGTAGGGCCTCACCTGTCACCAAACAAGTATAATGTTTCGCCATCCGGCTTAGCTAGCCTGCCAGTACAATTTGGTGGTTTTTCATACACTAATTAATTGTTTTGTTTGTAGTATGTCTCAGGAAGGGGTAGAGGATTTCTCCCTACCAGGCACTCCGGCTACAGCAAACACTCCATCACAGGGAGGAGAGGTGGCTAGTCCGGCATCCTTCAGATCATGGACAATCCCTCGCATAACCAGCGACGACAAATCCCATTCCCCGCAACAACAAGGAAAGCGGAACTCTACAAATTACTTCACACCTCAACCGATAACATTGATGCAGGGGAAGGGACTAGCCAGTCTAACCCGGGAGACATACATGGCATGCTTTCTTCCCTCATGGCATCCATAAGCAGGGTCAACTCCAGGCTGGAGAAACTCGAATCGGTCACCTCAGCCCTTACCATGGCTGGGACACCCGCTGCAACCCCCGCAGCACCGGTCGAGTTGCAATTAGTTTCTCCAGCCACCACCTCTGACGATCAAGAGGTTAACCCTGCCCATATGATCCCTGAGCACCTCAAAAAATATATCCTGGAAGGTAAAGATATCAACTTGGCTTCACTGCTGATTGCCTCCCAGGATGTGGTGGAACATAAAACTGACGCTTATGACAATATTTCTGTGGTGGTCAAATCTAGGGATGCTCGCCTTAATAGGAAACTGACTATCCCTGAGTTTGTGTTGGCGTTTGGCATTTACCATGATGTCACCTGTGCAGTATATCCCCACAGGCGTGAGGAGTTTGATCTGTATATGCACAAGCTGGTGGACCTGGGCAACAAATATGGTGGGTCAGCTTTCTACGATTACCATAGATCCTTTTCTGCTAAAGTGTCTGGCGCTTTCTCCCAGTACGGGACAAGATCCAACTGGAGCAAGATAGATACGGTCATTTTCTGCAGGTCTAAGAACACACTGCTCATCTATGGCTCATACGGCTAATTTCTGTCCCACCACTGCGAACGAACATGCCCCATCGCAGGGCACTAGTTCCACTGGTACTACAGAAAAAACGCCCACAGACAAACTGGGACGGCCTATCAAGTTTCTGGGCAAGTCCCAGATATGTAACAACTTTAATGTCGGATCATGTAATTACAGTGGATGTCGGTTATTGCATATATGTTTAAAATGTTTCAGGGCACATGCTAAAACCATGTGTCCTAATAAAATGTATCCTAAACAATACTTAACATCGATAAACATTTCTACACTTACGACATTACTGTTACATCACCCGTCTAGACATCTGGTGGAATTCATAATCTCAGGGCTATCAGAAGGATTCCACACAGGTATCATACACATGCCTTCCGGAATCCTGGAATGTCCTAATTTACAGTCCGCACAGCAAAACCCTACAGCTGTTGACACACTCATAGCCAAGAAAGTGGCAGAGGGCTTCCTATTGGGGCCTTTCCAGTCCCCTCCAAACCCCATCGGTATTGTCACGGGGAAATCTTCCCATAAACAGAGACTTATCATCGATCTATCGGTACCAGACACCTCCGCCACTCCTAGTCTGAACTCCCTCATACCCTCTGAGGAATTTTCACTACAATATTCCACCATAGATCACGCCATTACGGCTATCATACAGGCGGGGGTCGGAGCATGGCTCAGTAAGACCGATATCACAAATGCTTTCAAGTTACTGCCTATCCACCCTACACTGTGGCACCTACATGGCATCAAGTGGGCCGGGAACTACTACTTTTTCTCACGTCTAACTTTTGGTTCTAAAGGTAGTCCGGCCATCTTTGACGTATTCGCTGAAACCCTATGCTGGTTATTACTAAAGATAGCCAGCTGTCCTACAGTACTACATTATCTGGATAATTTCTTACTGGTCGAGGAGAATATTTCCCCTCCCAGTAGCCTCAAGGAAACCATCAGCCTATTTGAACAGTTGGGTGTCCCAGTCTCCCCCACCAAGACCGAAGGGCCAGATACCTTTATCACATTCCTGGGTATCACACTAGACTCAGCCACCATGCAAGCTAGCCTGCCACACGCCAAGGTAGAAAACATTCTCACCAACATAAATCTCTACATACAACTCGGTACTTGCAACCGCAAAGAACTACAGTCTCTGCTGGGGTCACTCAATTTTGCTATGCGCATCATACCTCAAGGCCGTGCCTTCATCTCACGACTCCTTTACATGTTCCCACTTTTTCTACATGATGCGCACAGGTTATCCCTAGATACCCAAGCCACGGCAGACCTACTCATGTGGAGAAAATTTTTAACCACCTGGAATGGTAGAAGTATGTTCCTCCCTCAGTTGTCTGACTCCTCACCTACCATTTGGTCAGACGCGGCGTCTGCCACAGGTTTCGCAGCAATTTTTGGGAACGAATGGCTTTGGGGCAGCTGGCCTTCAGAGGTTCAGGACCTGGAGGGTTTTTCCACTACCTCAGCTCTGTTTAAGATCTATCCCATTGTGGCGGCTGCCGTGGCATAGGGGCATTTATGGGCAGGTTTATCAGTACGTTGTTACTCAGACAACCAAGCAACTTGTCACATTATTAACAAAGGCCGCTCCAAATCCCTGACTATTATGAGATTTCTGAGGAAACTCACTTGGTTGGCTGCATGTCATAATTTCTTCTTGTGTTGTGTTCATGTTCCAGGTGTATGTAACACGGCTGCTGACAATTTGTCTCGTTTTAAATTCCAGGCTTTTCGTCAAATAATCCCGTCAGCCGTGCTCACAGCCATGACCACTCCACTATTTCACCATCTAGTAATGGACTAGACGCTATCATGCAACATAGCAGAACATTGTCCCAACTAGCACTGTCCACTAATACCAGGAAAACTTACGACAGAGCTTTCATTTTATTTAAAAGATTCCTTGCGAAACACAACATCTTGCAACCTTTCATCATGACATCCTTGTTGGGGTTTGCTTCTTTTTGCCACCTCAAACTCAAACTATCATACAACACAATCAAACTATATCTGACAGGCATCCAACATCACATTCTAACTTTACAACCAAACAACTCGAGTTTCATGTCCTCTTACCAAGTGAAGAATATCCTTAGGGGTATCCAGAGATCCAAACCCCCGCATATGGCTCAGAGGCTACCTATAGATTTTCATATTTTTAAAGACTTGTCCAACTTACTAGATTTAAAACCTTTTGACGCCAGCACAAATCTTGTCATTAAAACAGCAATATACGTAGCCTTTTATGGTTTCCTGAGACCAAGAGAATTCACCTCCATCAACATGACACAGTCTACTCACATCCTGCTTCATTCACACTTAAAGGACCACTCTAGTGCCAGGAAAACATACTCGTTTTCCTTGCACTATAGTGCCCTGAGGGTGCCCCCACCCTCAGGGACCCCCTCCCGCCCGGCTCTGGAAAGGGGAAAAGGGGTAAAACGTACCTTTTTCCAGCGCTAGGCAGGGAGATCTCTGCCTCCGATCCTCCTCCGTTCCGCCCCGTCGGCTGAATGCGCACGAGCGGCAAGAGCTGCGCGCGCATTCAGCCGGTCGCATAGGAAAGCATTTACAATGCTTTCCTATGGACGCTTGCGTGCTCTCACTGAGGATTTGGGGGAAGGCTTAACCCATTAATAAACATAGCAGTTTCTCTGAAACTGCTATGTTTATAAAAAAAATGGGTTAACCCTAGCTGGACCTGGCACCCAGACCACTTCATTAAGCTGAAGTGGTCTGGGTGCCTAGAGTGGTCCTTTAACGAAACACATGGACCATTATATCCTGACTCTGCCCCATTCCAAAACCAGTCAACATGCTCCTCCAGTAGAGGTTAAGTACTATCCTACTCACAACAGGTGGTGCCTCGTCAAGCTACTGGACTCATTTACCCAGCATAGCAACGCACCACCATCACAACCACTTTTCATTCTACAAGGTTCGGTACTCACTACTACCACCTTTATGACCCACGTCAGGTCTTTACTAACCCAGCTAGGCCTCAAATCAGCTAACTATTCAGGCCATTCCTTTAGCATAGGAGCGGCCTCCACAGCCTCCAGTGTAAACATTCCGGTTCATGTTATTAAGACACTGGGACGTTGGAAATCCTCCGCTTACTCTCGATACATACCTAACCCTATACAAGAATTAAGAAATGCATTTCAAGACATGTCTGGTTAATGTTTATGTATTGTTAGTATGTAATAAATTTGATATTCTATTTTTGCCCTCCTTTTTATTTACAGGCCTACCTCATCATCGGTTCTGGCACACCACAACCGACTTGCTCTTTTAATACCATCCTACACTCATCAGTGTATTTTCCTCTGTACTATCATGAGCCCCTAACACAAGTATTAATTGTGGGAGGGGCATATGACACACCCCCTTCCCTACTTAAGGGACACCCCTTACCTGACTCCATACCGTTCGAGGTCAGCGATGAATGACCCTCCCACCACTCCTCATCATTAACTTTCCTTTTTCTTTACATTTCTTCTTGGTAGGCCCTCTTTATTTACAGGCCTACCTCATCGTCGGTTCCGGCCCACCACAACCGACTTGCTCTTTTAATACCATCCTACACTCATCAGTGTATTTTCCTCTGTACTATCATGAGCCCCTAACACAAATATATATATATATATATATATATGTAACGGAGCTCTGTGTACTCCGACCGAGTACCCTCCGTTGATGGATGCTCCTAGCGCTCTCAGAGGACTCCAAGCACTGCAGACGACACCACAACCACCGCAGGCTCCACAACCGCCGTAGCTTAACTGGAACCGCGCCGTCTTCCGTCCACCCTGGATCGGCTGCTGTCCTCCAGGACCGTGTGGGGAAGACCTCTCCTCCAGGAGAGCGTATCTGGAACAAGCTCTTAAAAGAGCTAAGTGATTAAGAGCTCAGGGGAATATGCAGAGCATAGCAATCCCCAGTGTGATATAGCAGTTCCCTCCAATAACGAGACAAGGCTACGTATTGAGGGTCAGAAGAGGTCTCAGGTCTGGCACACCCAGCCTGCTTTTTATTACCAAAAGTACACACAGGACACACCCAGGGGGCGGCATAAAATAACCAATAACAGAATAGTACAGCCCCCAGGTTTCCTCCCCTCTGCTTGGGAGATAATTGAGTTTCCTACTATATCTACTCAATTATCTCCAAGCTAAAACTTACACATTTTTATACATTTTTATGCACTTTCATAACTTTCCCATTTTACATGGCACATTAATAAAACTTACATTTTTCTGCACAACATAAATTGTGGGACAACATATCCAAAATTCGTGAGAATCCGTCCAGTGGTTCTCGAAATATTAAAAAGTCTCTTTGGACCGACCGCACGCCTGTTTGCATGCCCAAAAACAGTTCCACAGATTCAGGCTGTGTGGTCGGTCTATTTCTGTCCTAAAAAACGGTTAAGTTCCATCCGAAATCGGTGTTCGGATATTCGAACGCACTTCGACTTTTGTCGAAGTGTCGAAGACAAATGCGGTTAACACTTCCGCGGTGATCGCTAGTCGAGTGGCGATCTATTTCCCCTGAAAAGATGAAAAAGTCCCATTCGAACGAGTGTTCGAACGTTCGAATGGGACTTAGTCTCCAGCCGTGGTGTCGAAGGATAAGGGAAAGTACAGCTCACCGCTGACCGTGTTTGGTTGCCTTAAGATGGCCGCCGCCACGTGTTCGGCTGTAATGGCGGCCACTTCGACGGCTTCGATAGTTCGACGGCTTTGGTACTTCGACGGCTTCGGCACTTCGACTGTATTCGAAGTGCCAGTTAAAACGTTGAAACACTGCTCCCAAGTATTAAAAGGGCCAGGAGCAGTATACACAAATCCATTATGCCCAAATGTACGTTTTCCAGGCCAATACAGTCCAGGGCCATAGTCACAGGGGAGGAGGCAGGCAAGCAGGCCTCTCCAGGACAAAGTGGCGAAGGGCACTTCGTCACAATATATATATATATATATATATATATATATATATATATATATATATATAGTAACATCACGGCTAGCCACCAGGCAGAAAGAAAGAAGATACATATCTATTAAAATAAGTGTTTTTTCTACAAGTCTTCATTTCATTTACATGCCAGCTCCAAAGAGCCAGCAGGGCATATAAACGGAGGGCGGAGTGTTATTATAAATCTCACTAATGACAGTTCTGCTTTAAACAGTGCAAACAGGCACTGGAATTCTGTATCAGTGACAAGCATGAGAATGAACAGAATCACTGTATTATAATTCATCTCTGGCTTTTTGTTAATGCAACCCATCCCCAAGTAATCTGTTACAGAAGGTCATATTTCAATTTTTTTTAAAAAAAATTTTTATATGTAAAGGTGCACCCTGTATTACTAAAGCATTCTTCTTATTCTCCATTTTTATAACAGACTTCAAAACAATGAAAGGTATATCTGAAATAATAAAATAAGCCTAAGGCATTCAAATGTCACTCTACGTAAGAATTCCATACTGGTTGAACGTGTTCCTCTGGAACAAGGTGTGTATTTTTGTAGAATGTGTAAATGTAATTCTCATGAGGGATGGGGGCCCTGAGGAAGGGGGGCACTCCAAGAGCCTATAGTGCCAGGGTTTATTTTCCTGGAACGATAGGATCCCCTTAAGAGGACACTAACCTATATACTTCATCATTGTCTTCCACTATAAATAATTGTGCAGCTTTTCGGAAAGAGAGACAGAGTTGCTTAGAGGGAGGGAAAGTGACATACCTGTGTCTTATTGGATAGAGAGAGATTAAAGTGGAGTAAGACAGTTGTGCCTGGACTTGAGACACAGGGGAGGTAAAGGAACAATCCACTGTAGAAATATATATTTTTTACAAATATGCACCAAATTAAAACATGCATGTATTTAATTATGCATTTTCCTTTGAAATCTGCCTTTTTTTCTAAATAAAAAAAAAATAAAAAAAGGAAGAAGACGACATAAAGCATTTCAGCAAGCAAAAATGCGTTAGGGGTCTGTAGTAAAAAGACTGATTAGTAATTCGAGAGGTTAAATGACTAATTAGTGAATTGTAAATAGAAATTGAAAGAATACATTGTATTGGTCATGGTGCAAGAGGGCCTTTATTGCGAACGCTTTGATTGCAGCGCAAAATGGGTTATCAGTGATTCTACTGAATGAAATCTTCCTATACCCCAGGGATTACAGCTCCTCATTGCCTACTGAGGAAGGATGCACAGTGCCTGCCAAATTTATAAATTATAAAATATATTGATTGCATAGATATTGAAAACATGAATTTACTCATTGTGATGTCCCCAGCAGAAGACTGGGTTTAGAAATCTCTTGAAAATAGTTTTAATTACCGGTAAATACCAAATTTTAAATAAATACCAAATTAGTTCACCTATAGTTTCCAAGTACCATATCCACTTCTAGCAGGTATGGTGCTCAAAGTTTTCTTTTAAAGCAGATCTCATTCCTTAATCCCAGTACAATATATCCAGGGATTACTGGGATGAATAGTGCAGCAGAGGTAAGTAAAAAAAAAACAATACACACACTTGCCTCCACTGCACTTCCACTTTTTACCCTGTGAAACCTTGGGCACACTCTGGAGTGCTCAGCCATTTGCATGCACACGACATTGCAGGTGTTTACTTCATTTACATGCCATGGTTGAAACAGGGCATGTAAAATAAAAAAAGCTAGCGATAAATGTAAAGAAGCACTATAGTGCCAGAAAAACAAACTTGTTTTCCTGGCACTATAGGGTCATTAGGTCTCCCCCCCCCACTGCTGGGCTGAATGGGTTAAAACCCCTTCAGCCACTTACCTTTCTCCAGCGCCGGGCTCCCTCTGTGCTGGGGAACTCTCCAACCCCTGCCAACGTCAGATCCAAATGCACATGCGCAACAAGAGCCGTGCTCGCATTCAAAGAGCCCATATGAAAGCATTACTCAATGCTTTCCTATAGACATCCAGCGTCTTCTCAATGTGATTTTCACAGTGAGAATCGCAGAAGCGCCTCTAGCGGCTGTCAGTTTTCAGCTGCAGGGTTAAAACTAGAGGGACCTGGCACCCAGACCACTTCATTGAGCTGACGTGGTCTGGGTGCTTATAGTGATCCTTTAAAATAACATAAAACATAGTATTATTGCTTATAAAGAGCCAACAAGTACCATAGCGCTGTACAATATATGGACTAACTGACATGTATTGGCAACAAGACGAGCTGGATGCACAGGAACAGAGAGTATTGAGGATCCTGCTCAAAAGAGCTTACATTCTATAGCTAGAGGCGCTTCCTCGATTCTCACTGTGGAAATCACATTGAGAAGACACTGGACATCCATAGGAAAGCATTGAGTAATGCTTTCATATGGGCTGTTTGAATGTGCGCGCTGCTCTTGCCGCACATACGCATTCGGATCTGACATCGGTAGGGGGTGGAGAGTTTCCAGCACAGAGGGAGCCCTGCGCTGGAGAAAGGCAAGTGGCTGAAGGGGGCCCTAATGACCCTATAGTGCCAGGAAAAGGAGTTTATTTTCCTGGCACTATAGTGCTCCTTTAAAGGGATTCTATAGTGCCAGGAAAATAAAGCCATATTCCTGCACTATAGAATCCTAGAGTGCCTTCCTCGCTCGCATTAGGGTGGGCATCGCTCCCTACCTCCACTCCCATCACAGAAGAGCCAGTAGTTCCTAAAAACTCCCATCGGCTCCCCTGAGCTAAGCCCAGCAGTGGGCATTATTACTGGTCTGAGTAATTAAGCAGAAATTCATACTTTCACATTATTATGCTTCCTCACACCAGGCTTAGAGTATTACCTGGATAAGAGCCATTAGCTGACCTATGGAGTCCAGGCACCAACACACAGTGGTTATGGTGCTTAGAGTGTCCCTTTAAAAGGTATCTTTTTATTTCTATAAATTATATTTATTTGCATTTATTGCAATGACTATATAATACATTAAACAATAACTGGTGGGGTTTTCCCATTAATTGAGGTCACCCTCTATCAGCATGGACCATCATGCCCTGCGGTGGCTGCAGCACCTGCACCCAGCACCAGAGCCAGCGCCAATACAGCCAGGACTCCCGCCGATGACGTCTAACTGCTCCAAACCCCGACTTCCTTTGCAGCAACCAACGTACTTTTTCGCAGAGGAGCATGCCGGGACTTGTAGTCTTAGACGGCGTTTAGTGCGCAGACGGTATAGGCACAGTTCCGGTTTAAAGGACTACGTTTCCCGTGGCGCTTAGCGGCCTGGCTGTTGCAGAGCGCTTTGTTTGTAAAAGGTTTGGCAGTGTGGACAGCTAAGCTGGGTATTTAACATTTCTGGGTTTGGGTGAGTGTGGACCAGAAGCTAAACTAGAGGTAGGTTTACAGTGCAATGTGGGTAGCCATCAGGGTGTAGGACTGAGGACTTACACTATATATATATATATATATATATATATATATATATATATATATATATTTCAATAATTGTAACTCCTTTCTTTAACAATGATTGTAAATATATATATTATAACAATTATTGTATACTATTTTTTTTTTTTTTGTCTAGTGAGGGAGTGAGAATTGTAATATGTAAAAATGGCTTTATTTATATAATGCCACCTTTTATAGGAGGATCTAAATCAGGTTTATAGCATTTTAGTGATTTCTACAATGTAGCATTTTTAAAAAAAAACTTTTTACCAAAAGTGTTTATAATTTATTTTGGTGTTTTAGTGTTAAAGCATGACTTTGATGGATGTGAATAATGTTATGTGTCACCTTCCACCTAACTATGGCAGTAAAGTGCCACTGTAGGGGTGTCTTTTCTAGAAGCGTAGTTATTTCCTAAATCGTGGGCAACTGGCCAAACTTCAGCATCATCCCTGACTATTGCTGACTTGCAGAATGTGTCCACACCAACGGTGGCTTTTTTCTTTTTAGTATATGTATGTATTTTTTTTTTTTTTGCAGAGTCTGATTGCTAGTTTTAAGAATAACACTGACAGATGTGACGTGGTGGCGGTTACTCACTAAATACTGTTAAAATTAATTTAAAATTGTTTTAGAATTATTGAAATCAAGGATTTTGTTGGCTGAGCAAGCAACCAAAGTCTAATAAATTAAAAGAAAAAACAGGAATCCTTAAATGTGCTGGGCAACTGCTCTTCTGATTCTATACAAGCCTATGCCAATAACTAGAGGAATATTAGTCCAAAGTGAGCTATTGATTGGTCCCTCTCTTGTCTTCACTTCCATTGATAACTGTTGTTGTTACTTTTTTTGTAACCATGTGGTAGCAATATCCCTAAAGAAAACATGCATTTTTATTAAAAAATAAATTACTGCATGTTTTCTTTTGAGCCTTTGCAAGCCCTTCCCTTTTATCTCAGGCACATACTTTGAGTGTGTTGGGGGCTGCAAGTGTGTGCAGGCGATCATGGCTTTCCTATGCTTCTCAATGAGCCGTAGAGGAGAAGGCAGGTGCACTCCAGCCCAGCACGCTTGCTGCTTTCATTAACTCTGTGAAACTAAAGGAGTGTCTGAGTGATAGTCGGGAGCTATTTCTGCTCCCAATTCTAAAAAATAAATGCTAATTTCTATTGAAATCTGTGCTTTTCTAAATTGACGATAGCAATCCGTAAAATGGACAGCACCAGTAAGATCTATAGGACAAACCGCTGCTCACTATGAATACCCTGTTTTCATTCAGCGCTAGATAAAAATATAAACCACAAAATTCTACAAAGGAGCACACTATATAAAAGATCAATAGACTGTATTTACTAATCCAAAAGATAAAATACAATAATGCAAAATTTAAAAACACCAGACAATAAATACAAAAACTAGTTGCTCAATAAAAAGGTAATTACAGTACATATCAGTTTAACAGTCGATAACAGAAAACAGTGTTCATAATAAAAAAAAATACAAAAGCAAAAAACAAACAAACAGGATTACATACCAGAAGTGATGTACATACAATTGTACAATGCTATGAGAGACGATCCTAATACCAAAAGACAACCCTCCTCCTCCCTCTCCCAACTTTTACACAAAAATACCTTTCTCAAGGTAAGGTCCGCTTTGCTTTTAAAAATTGACTCCAGACAAACAAAATACTTTAGCAGGGTGAAGTGCTTCATGTGCTTGGAGTGTTATTTAATAATCAGGCAGGAAAGGCATGGGAAGAGGGGCCCCCCTCATTGGTCTGCTATTGTGCAGCAACTAAGAGGTTAAAATTTAACTGAAGTCTACAACATCTCCATTATACAGAAGAAACCCGATTATTGGTTCCCTCACCCAAGCGAAGTGGTTAAGGTGTGGATATCTAAAATCATCACTTATACAATGGTGAACATAACATAAAAATTGCTCCCAAAATATTGATTTCTCCAAAAAAGGTGAAAGTTCAAATCTTTTGATCAGAGTGATTTTTTTTTCTTTACATGTAATTTAATGTTTCCTTTTTTATTTTTTTACAGCTCCATTCTACATCATGATACCATCCTTGTTTTCTAACATTTTATAACCATTACACAATGCCAGAAATACCTTCCGATTATCCTGGTGAGGCCAGTTTCATGGCACAGTACATGCCTAGTTTTGCACGTTCTGGTGTGATCTTGAATTCAGCTTTTCCAGCCTTGGACAAAGAAAGAGACTTCCAAATACTGAAACCTTACAGCACCCCCATGGGTTTCCACATCCCCAGTCAAACTGAAAGCCATTCTGGGCATTTCAGTGAAGATTCTTTTGAAGAGGAAGAAGCCGAAAAAGGATTATTGGGTGTAAACCCTACAACTGATACAATGAGAAATTTATCTTTGAGCACCAAGGGAGAAATGCCAATGTATGATCACCCTGCTTCTCACCCAGAAGATAATGTAAAGGGTCCAGTACCAGTAAATGATGATGATCCCAAAGATGTCTTAAACAATCCTTTATTAAGAAAACTTGAACAGGTGACTTACAATGTCCTAAAAAAGTAATGCATTTATTAATCAAATCAGGGCATTAAAGGAACACTCCAAGCACGATAACCATTTCCGTGCGCTGTAGTGTTTATGGTTTTTTAATTTTATTTGTTTTTGCAAGATGTTTGCTAACAACATGTATTAATTTGAAGTTTCACCAAAATATTTGTACACTGTGCGCCCTTCATACTTTGACACTGAATCGGAATAGTTTTGGTTTTGTTTTTTAATTAAGATGCAGTATAATGGTACTTGGATGTCACTTCGGTACCAGGTAGTTTACATTTATTTGTGATTTGCATCTCCTCTTAAAGTTATAATTTCTCTGTTCTCAACCCCCCCTTCCCCCTCCTCCCCATGCATTGTATGTAACTTTGTCCATGTGTTGAGTTTTTGCTATTGTGTGTTTGCAGTTGGGAGGGATGTTTTCTTTACTTCATTTGACAGAAATAGATCTAATTTCCTTGTATGTTGAACTTCACCATCTAATTTTGAAAGGAAATTGGTTCTTTGTTAAATGAAGTATATTAAAACAAATATAGAAACATGTATCCCCATCTTTAATGTATGACTGGATTATTCAGCCATCTACATACATCTTGGGTCAGACAGTGTTGGAAAACCGAAAGTCTCCATGGTCTTCCCTGCTTCACTCCCTGCACAGTGCAGTGACATCACCAGTCCGGCTAACAGTCAAATCCAAACCGTGTTATATATATAAAAAATAATTATAAGTGAGATCTGTTACCCTTTAACATTCTAAGAGTTTAACTACAAACAGCCTGAAGCCTTTCTGGCATAGATTTTGTGTGTGTGTGTGTGTGTGTGTATATATATTTTACCACATGGTCAAACTCCCAACATCTTCCAAATGTCTGGCTCAAAAGCAAACTTTTGATTATCTGAATATTTTATGTAGAGTAACCGCTACCCAAGTCTAATTTTTTTTTGCCTAATGGCAATAAAGGGACTCTATAGTCAAAAAACAACTTCATCTTAATTATCCATGCCGTTGCAGTCTCACTGCTCACTCGTTGGTGAAATTAAAAACTGGAAAGTATCCGGATTGCATATAAAGACAGCGGGGTTGGCAGTGTGGTATGGTCTCCCAAGGTGTCTGGCCCCCGGTTAAATCACTTTTAGTTTCTGTTTCTGTAGACCCAGCAACACCTCACCTGGCTGTGAATGACAGTCTGCATGTAAACTAAATGGTTTCATTTTCACTCAGATGTAACTTGCTTTAAAAGTTTTTATCTCCTGCTCTGTAAATTGAACTTTAATATACAGGAGGCTACTGCAGGGTCTAGCAAGCAGGAGATGAGAAATTCTACTTAAACAGAATGTGCAATAAAGGAAGTGTAAACATTAGATGACTGTGCAGGAAGTGTTTAGGAAGGATGTGTATGTTACATGCAGGGAGGTGTCTAGGTCTACATAAAAGTGATTTATGTAGACCTAGAAGAGAACTATGGAACTTATGGAAGAGAACTAAACAGTGGATTGAAAGCTAATGTGTTAATTTAGGCTGATGAAGGTAAGTAAAACCTTCTTTTAGAAGACCTTGCAAGCATTCGGGAGGGTTGACTCTGTGTTATTTATAGGTTAAAAAAAACAAAGTACTCTCCCCAAGCATTCTTTTAGTCATGCTTTCTGTAGGACATTGAACTCATTCTTAGATTTGCAAGTCGAATAGTTTATTTACTTAATCCTGTGTTGGTATAGGCTATTAAAGTATTTTTCTTTTTTCTGAAAGCTTAAGGAATTGCAGCTACAAAAACAAGAACAATTAAAGCAACAACAAATGGAGCAGCTACAAAAGCTGATGGAGGAGCAGAAGATGTTGCTGAGCTTGGTGTCCAGGCAGCAGGGTTACTGTGGTGAGTGGATCTACAACAAATCTAAGACTGATGACGTGCTGGTCCGAGAACAATTGCTTACTCGTCTGCTGTGTCCTCCTGAGTGGTCCAGTATGTCCATCCAAGGTTTCGGTTCATGGACAAAGCTGCACTTTACTTGTTACTGTGTTTGTACCTGCAGTAAATCAAGAGTTGAGTTGTTTTCATGTCTTTAGAAGGACTGAAGTTGGGAGACGGGAAGATTGTCCGTCTACCACATGAGGTTTAAAATAAACTGTGATATAATTGTTTATTTGTATGAGATGTAGTGCAAACTTTATTCTGTTGGAGGTATACAACTCTCATCGGGTCAGCAGACGGTGACTTGGAGACACTATAAGCAGTCTTTCATGGCTTAGTGGGTTATGTTTAGGTTAATATTTTGAGTGTTTATCTTTTCATTACTTTTTTTTTTTTCTTTTTTTTCATTTTGTGTTGAAAAACAAATCCACAAACGATATGGAGGACTTTCGGTTGCATTTCTGCATTTTACCACCCTGTCATGTGCATGCTACATTTCTGCTGTCCTGGTAATTGGTTCTGCCCCTAATACATTTTTTTTGTAAATATATTTTTATTGAGCAGGTCCTACCGGGTTTTTTGTTAGGGCTTCAGAAGGTATGCGAGAACAGATAGGTACATGTATATGCAGACATTGGGGACACGCAGGTCCCAGTGTATCATCGTTACCCGCCGTGCAAGGGACTTGCAGGTCCCATTACTTAACAGTAGCATCTATCAGGGTAGCTGGGGGGGTATCAAACCTTATGGACTCGTAGTTCTAATCGCGCATGTATCTTGTTGTGTCATCTCGGTCACCCGTGAGGAGACCTAGCTCATCCATAGCGAACCCGCAGGTCCTGATGTGCGTGTAACAAAACAGGCATGGTTCTGGTTCCCCGGGGGGGGGGTCACTATGCTCGGTCTTGTTTTTTGTCCCAGGTGGTGGTCTGTGGGCTAGGGGCAGGTGTCGGTTATCGTGAGGGGGGGACAGTGAGGGTGTTGTCACCCTCGCTGGGTCTGCTCGCGGAGAATGCTGCGTGGGCCCCTCTGTGCCCCGTGGTCCCCTATTAGTGTCTTGCTACCCCATGTATTTGGTACTCTAGGTTGTGATCCCGTTGTTTCCCCTTCTGTGACCCTTTTCCAACTGGTGTCGGTGCGGTGAGTTTCCCCCCCCTGTTCCCCTTATCTGCCTTCATGGGTGTACTGTGTCCTATCACTTGTGCTCGGGCCTGCCTGTCTGGGGCTGCTCCTCATCTGATCTCAACCTTTGCTCTTGCGCGCTGCCTCGCATTGGCCCACCGGGGGAAGGGGGGGAGGGAAAGGGAGGGTGGATGTCTTTCTTCCTCCAGTCTGTCAATAGCCCAGTCTATGCCGTCACGGTCAGTGTAGCAAGTCCTGGAAGTCAGGGCGTGCGGTAGTCACTATCCAGTGCGTCCAAATCGACAGGTAAACCTGCGTTTTCCCCTCTGCCAGTAGGGAGAGCTCCTCTAGTGCTCGGAGTTCCTCCATGCGTTGGTACCATGTCCCCAGTGATGGGGTGGATTGTTTTTTCCAGTAAATGGGGATGAGGCTCTTAGCCACGTTAAGTATCCGAATTGTGAGGGATTTTTTGTGAGTTGATGCCTTTGTCGTGGTGTAGTGGATAAGGAATGTGGCAGGGTTCTTTGGCGGTGGGGTGTCAGTGAATCTCTTGATGATCTGATATATGGCCTCCCAGTATGGTTGGATGATTGGGCAGTCCCACCATATGTAGAGATAGGTGCCTGTGTGGTTCGTGCATCTCCAGCAAACGTCATCAGTCGTGTGGTCATATCTGTGTGTCTGGTGCGGGGTGCGGTACCATAGAGCTAGCGTTTTGTAGGCAGTTTCCTGCGTTCTACTGGACGGTGCGCAGTGTAATGTGAGAGTGCATATCTGGTCCCATTGGGCAGGTGTGAATGTTGTGCCTAACGCCACCTCCCATTTCCCTATGAAGCTTGGGGGTGGTTGCCTCCTCATCCGCATGAGCATGCCATGGATCGTGGAGAGTCCTTTAACTAGGGGAGCTGGGTCCATACAGATGTCTTCAAATGGGGTCAGTGGTCTAGAGGTGTTGTGTAGTTGAAGGATTGTGCGTGTGAACATTTGTAATTGTCTGTATCTGAACTGTAGCATGAATGGGTTGTTGGTGTTTCCTGTCATGTTTTCCAGGGTCCTGAGTTTGCCGTTGGTGGTAGCGTGGTGTATTCGTGGGACCTCATGTCCCAATAGGCTGGTTAGCGTCCTTGGTTCCCTCCCTGGGGGGAAGGTTTGTTGTGGGTCAGTGGGAGCAGCGGGGACGGTGTGTTGGTGAGTGACAGTGGTGTGGCTAGCTTATGCCACACCTGCATGGTCGCTTTAATAAGGGGATGTGGGGCCGCCAATTGTCTGCCTTGCTGGTGGTCTAGCCAGGGGAGGACGGCGATGGGCTGCCCCTAATAAATTTGTTCATCTCTTACAGAACCTGAGCAAGAGAATCAGCCCTATGATTCTGCACCTCAAAGAAGCAGTGCACACATTCAGCCTCCCATCAGTCACCAAATATCCACAAATTACCTTTACGATCAGCAGGATCTGAATAATGATGGTATGACTTCCTATTTCAAGGAGGGATGTAATACTGCGTCTACTGGGGAACACTACTGTGATGTATCTCAGGAAAATGACTTTCAGTCTGAAGAGGAAAATGGGGATTTTACCGGTAATTATAATCTATGTAAATACAATGGCTCATTTTGTTTCTCTAATACTTTAGTTATGACAACCTGCATAAGCTTGTTTTCATTGAACTCTTCAATGGACAGACCAGGGTAACAATGTAATGGATGCAGCTGATTGTTATATGACGGACTATGTTATCCGGCCTAGAATTCTTAGCCAATCAACACTTTAAGAATAGATATTGATAAAGTTGAATTACAAGTTCTGCATTTTCAGTGTTGCTGAAGAGCCCAGTGGTCTCTGGGTGCTGAGGAGAGCCCTATAATCATTACAGCCACTGTGCTGGTCTGCAGTTTATGCTTAGAGTACTGTTTGGTTCTGTTTCAATCATAACCTCTGATTCTCTGGTCAATGCTAATTTCTCTGTTAATGCTTTTGTTAATTAGGTCTGCATGTAAAATGGCATATTTCAGATTTAAAATGTAGAATATGAGAAACATCATGATCTTATTTAGATCTAGTTATTTTCCTAAATGTTTTATAAATACAGTCATGTCTTTATTATATTGGTTAAAAACTGTTCTAACAATAGCTATAATATGTAACATCTAAATTATTAAGCATTAAGTTATTAAATAGTGGTTTTCTTCCTTTTCTTTACCCTATTATATAAAAACTTGGTCGAAGCACCTATAGAATGGCATTGACCAACCGTGGAGTCATTTTGTCTATTTTATACTTCAATTTATGCTAATTATTGACTATATTGTTCAGTTGTAGGTATAAATGAAGATTCTTCACCCACTTTACATGATCATCAGAGATATTTTGTGCAGCACTCGGATGACAACAGTGTGGAAGCTATTTATACAGAAGAAAGGTAAATGCATTTTTAGCATTCAATATTACATGTCTTGACCAGGCCACGAAACCGTCTGGTGACCGTATATAAAGAAGGATATTGATACTTTGTAGAGAGCTCAGAGAAGGGCTACTAAACTGGTTCATGGATTACAGGATAAAACTTACAAGAAAACGTTAAAGGAACTTAATATGTATAGCTCGGAGAAAAAACGAGACAGAGGGGATATGATAGAAGCATTTAAATACATAAAGGGAATCAACACAGTAAAGGAGGAGACTATTTAAAAGAAGAAAAACTACCACAAAAAGAGTACTGTAACGGAGCTCCGTGTACTCCGACCGAGTACCCTCCGTTGATGGATGCTCCTAGCGCTCTCAGAGGACTCCAAGCACTGCAGACGACACCACAACCACCGCAGGCTCCACAACCGCCGTAGCTTAACTGGAGCCGCGCCGTCTTCCTTCCACCCTGGATCGGCTTCTGTCCTCCAGGACCGTGTGGGGAAGACCTCTCCTCCAGGAGAGCGTATCCGGAACAAGCTCTTAAAAGAGCTAAGTGATTAAGAGCTCAGGGGAATATGCAGAGCATAGCAATCCCCAGTATGATATAGCAGTTCCCTCCAATAACGAGACACGGCTACGTATTGAGGGTCAGAAGAGGTCTGAGGACTGGAACACCCAGCCTGCTTTTTATTAGGATCAGGTACATACAGGACACTCCCAGGGGGAGGATGAAATTGACCAATCACATGCATGGTAACACCCCCACGTCTCCTCCCCTCAGATAAACACATAACCCAATTAAAACATACATTATTTTACCCAAGTTCTGGATGTACCCCAAAAACAGGGGGTACAGCTTTAAATCTGGTATCCCCAAATAGCCCTTGTTCAGGGGAACAGTCTGTCCAAAAATCAGCCCATTCGGATGGATGGTTCGGGAGATACAGGGCTCCAAAGTTTTGACCGACCGCACAGACCAACTAGCCGAAAATAGTTCCATGAGTTTTGGCCTTGCGGTCGGTCTCCGTTCGCACGGTAAAATAGACGAAATTCTTGCCATCCATTCGCATCTTTGTGGTCGCTAGAATCCCCATACTAAGTTAAGTATAACTACCGAACGGCCGGTCGTTCGGTAGTTTCCGTGCGTAATTCTGGATGTCTGGAGGTCTTAGCGGTATTCGCCTGTTTGCGCTTCCGATTTCAGTTCCATGCGTTCACAGGCAAACACCGCTGTTCGCACGCAAGATGGCCGCGAACACGTGGAAAAGTCCCGAAATGGCGGCCACCTATTCAGAGCACAAAGAATTCGCATGAAATCATGCGAACGGCTGTATTCTCCAGTAATGGCATTCTCATGCACTATATTCGCCTAAATCCCCTGGCTGTTAGGTTATATTAGCAGTCCAAACCTACAGCATAGATAAAGGGAAAAAGACAGTCTAATACAAGTCCATATGCCGGAATACAGGGTTTGCAGTGCAATATAGTCCAGGACCATAGTCGCAGGGGAGGAGGCGGGCAAGCAGGCCTCTCCAGGACAAAGTGGCGAAGGGCACTTCGTCACAAGTACATAGTCTTAAGTTAGAGGGGCAAAGGTTTAAAAATAATATTAGGAAGTATTACTTTACTGAGAGGGTAGTGGATGCATGGAATAGCCTTCCAGCTGAAGTGGTAGAGGTTAAAATGAGTTTAAGCATGTGTGGGATAGGCATAAGACTATCCTAGATATGAGATAAGGCCAGGGACAAATTAAATTAAATTTAGAAAATTGGGCAGACTAGATGGGCCAAATGGTTCTTATCTGCCGTCACATTCTATGTTTCTATAGTGTACTGTCATTTGCATTTTTAATCTCAATAGATACATTTTCTGTCTGTAATTGGTATATGACCATGGACAGAACATTTTAGTACTTTTTTAATTTTATTTTGTAAAAAATTTTTTATTGAGGTATATGCATGATAAAATGATGAAACAATATATGGATTTACATAAGACAATTGTAAATAACAGATCTGTGTACTGATCAGTGCTACCCATTTTTTATTATAGAATGAGACACAATTGAGTGATATGGATAGGACTAGGTACAATGAGATACAATACAGAAGTTTGGTTCAAGTAAGATAAAGAAATTGTACTGAGATGGGCCCTCTCCCCTCAAAAAAAATTAAAAGAAATAATAAGAAACAATGGTAAATTTAGAAACCTGATAACTGAATGGCTTACATGGTACCTTCTAATCAGACGAGCTTACACATCATGAGGACATCTAACATCCGTTAAATCCCCATAGGAAAGCATTGAAGCAATGCTTTCCTATGAGGAGAGCCTAGTGCTCCATGGAGCTCGCTGTGCATATGCATTAGCCCCTACGTCGGAGGAGGCAGCGCACCAACCGAACTCCAAGGGAGATCTGTGCTGGAAAAGGGAAAGTGTTAAAAGATATATATTTTTTTTTATTATTTTTTTTACCCCTTCTGTGCCAACGGAGGGGGGGACCAGTGGGCACTACAGTGTGAGGAATAAAACTTTGTATTCCTTACACTATAGAATCCCTTTAACTGTCTATATTTCAAAGAGATGACATGGCTTCCCTGAAGAAAAATAACATACACCTTTTCTGCTATGAACTTTCTACCATGGAATCCTCTGCTTTCAGTAGGATTGATTTTTCTTTCAAATTAGAAGTTTCTTTGATTCTTTTTTGACACTGGCTAAGGCTAATTGTTTGCTGTACTATCTCTTTAAGAAAATGACAGATACAATTCTTTCAAAACACAAAGACTTCTCATTACCAGTCATGGCTGTATTTTAGTGTGTCTCTTTAAGTATGGCTGGAAAAATCCAGGAGAATGTTGCTGTGTTACTCCTCAGCTCCTGTATGGTATAGTCAAAGCACATCATTTTATTTATTTTATTTTATTCCCTTTCAAAAGACCAATCGTATCGGAACTCAAGGAACGGAAGAAGTCCTTTGAAGAATTTGTGGAGGAGCAGATGAGATTAGAAGAACAACGGCTCAGACAAAATACTCCGCAGGTAAAGAAAAACTAATAAAACATCATATGTATATGGCAGTATGTACAGTATATGGCAGGATCCTTTAATCCTTTAAATATATATATATATATATATATATATATATATTTTTTTTTTTCTTTTCTACCTCATTTAACAAATAAATGACAGTTGTCCTTTTAATGATGTAGTGGATATTTCTACAATTGAACACAATATTAAATGTTTTATTTTTAGGCACCCACAAAGACTGAAGTAAAACCTTTGACAAAAAAGCCATTTTTGAAACGAGGAGAAGGTCTTGCTAGGTTTAGGAGTGTAAATCCTAAATCTAAAGAAGACGTTCCTTCTTTGCAGCCTAAGGTTTCAGATGCCAATGTTAACATGGTAGAAAAACTACAAAGTCGGAGGAAAACCGTAAGCCAAGAACAATTTTTTGAAAACCGTTCTGAAATGCTTAAAAGGCCAATTCAGACCTGCAAGGATAAAAGTGAACAACCTCGTAAAAATGCTGTACTGAAAACCCACAACAACAAAAATACATCTGTAACACAAGGACAGCAAGAGAGTATATCTAACAGGACTGGTAAAAATGTCATAAGACAGGAAAAGATAAATGTTTTAAAAGCCAACAAAGAAAATGTACTTCAGAGGATATCCACAAAAACCAATGCAGACAGTCTTACAAATGTCAGAAATGAAGAATTTCCTCTTGAAGTGTCCTTTCAAAAACGAAAGAAAATCTGGGAGAAAGAAAAACAAAAGGAAAACTTTGAATTGGATGAGTTTTTACTCCTTGAACAAGCTGCTGAGGATATCTCCTTTTCTAGCAACTCTTCTTTTGTACAGAAACTGTTGGATCAAAACTATCAGATTGACCATGGCAGGTTGTCTTCTACTCCTGTTAAGCAGCAGCAAATTAAAAATGTTGAACACAATGATATCATTGTTAGAAAACTGGATCCAGTCCAAGGGAAGAAAGGTGTGCTTGGTGTTTCGAAAAAAAATCAGAGTATTTCACATGTTCCTCAAGAACAGAAGAAAGAAGACATGATTGAGTCTATCAACCAAGAAGAGAAATCTTCTAAATTCGTAGAACAGTCTTCAAGTGAATTTAAAAGGAGTTTAGATGAATATGAGAGAACTAGAGAAGATGACTCTGGAATTGTTACAAGTAGCAGGGAAGAGAACCCTCACTGTGATGAATTGAAAGGTCCATCTAAAAATGTGAAAAAGGACAACAAAAGTAGAGACTTCGATCTAGATTTGTCAGATAGAGAAAATAGTGATGGTGAGGAGTCAACGTTGCTGGAAAAAAAAAGTAATTGTAGCTCCGAGGCTGATGACTCCAGTCTTTTGTCCTCAAATGCTAG